>NW_018165441.1:150807-152012 GCF_001263595.1 Phalaenopsis equestris | reverse complement strand
TATGTTAATTCACTGCAAGTTCTGAAAGATCCCGGCGATAACGAATGTAACTACATCTTAGCCTTATTCCTCAATGAGAAAGGAAATAACCTAAGTCTTATGGCATCATTTGATACACCATCGTATTTAAATGTAGCGGTCAATTCTAGAAAATTAGCAAGATTTAAATTTGGATCTTCAGTTGGTGATCCCCCAAACTGATTATTTGATACCAGTTGGATAATAACAGGTTTAAGGTCAAATGAATTAGTCATTAGAGTAGGTTTTTGAATACTACAATGAAGTTCGTCTACAGTAGGGTTGGCATAATCTCTTAAAGGTCTAAACTCTTGATAAATTTTAGCATTTTGATTATTTTGGTCTGCCATTTCTGTAATTTTTTTGGTTTTTCTGATCTTTCTAATAGTTCTTTCTAATTTAGAATCGTAGGGCACTAGTCCTTCAGAACCTGAATTACACATACATTAACATATAATAAAATAAAATAAAATTAAAAAAACAAAATAAGATAAGTTAACTTAAAGTTTAAATAAAACTTTCTAAAAATAGAAATTTGATTTTTAAAATCAATTTCTCCCCGGCAACGGTGCCAAAAACTTGATCACTGGATTTTGTTAATATGCACAGTACAACAATAATTCAGATTATATTTCACTTATATTTCATGACTTTGCAACAAAACCAAAAACTTGATCCTAAAGAAAAATAATAATTTAACTTTTAATTTATATATATTGGGATACTACGCAAGTAGACGTATCGTTATCAAGTAATATAGGACTTTTTTATTAAGACCTGAATATCGAACCCAGAGAGAGAATACGTAATATGCACTATTGAACAACCAACTTTCTATTTTTAATAAAAAAATTAATTATCTAAACTAAAGATGATTTTTGCAGAAATGAAAATTTAAATATTTTTGGTATTTTCATTATTTTGATAGAACAATAACAATTTAAAAAGATAACTAGAGTTTTTGTAGAAGAAAACACTAAATATGAAAATATCTTTCTTTTTGTTATGAACCAGTAATAAGCATATGAATTATGTTGCGGAAGTATGCAAATTATGTTGTGCTAAATATGAGCAATAATATTATTTACGCTCACTAGAGACGTTATAAAAAACATTGACTAATTTAAAGTTTGAATAGTTCTGAAGACCAACTAGGCAAGGAAGATACTAGCTCTCACTCTAGAGTT
>NW_018165441.1:136762-150381 GCF_001263595.1 Phalaenopsis equestris | reverse complement strand
AACAAGTCTCAATTAAAACCAAAAGTAGTCTCAAAACAAAAAGATAAAAACTTATCTCAAGTCCTCCACCAAACTCTTGAAGTTCCTTTGATTCTCTTCTGTTTACATCACTCAAAATAAAATAACAAAAAGGATAAAATAAAAGTAAAAGTGGTGCCTCAAAATCTCTTCGAGCTAACCCCCTAAATGAGAAATTTCAAAACTTTCCAATACTTTCAGGACCTCTTTCAAAGTCTCAATCTTCTTTCTTTTATAAGGCACACATCATCTCATAACTAAATCTTTACATTGTTTATATAAATAAGGATCATCCCAAAAATATGGTTTTGCATCATAAATGAATTTCTTTTCCTGTTGTTTTGTCAGCCCATTAGGTAAAATACCACTAACAATATAATTTACAATATCAACATACCACAGTATTTTCGATCTTCTTACAACATAAAGTTGTTCAACAGGAAAAGTTTCATTAATTTCTCTCTCTAAATTAAGTACTTCTTCCTATTCTAGCCTAGATAGATTATCAAAAATTTGATTATCAGTCCCTTTCATATTGACTATTACAAAATCAAACTCTTGCATAAGAAGTGCCCATCTTATTAATCTTAGTTTGACATCCTTCTTTTGCATCAAATATTTAATAGTCGAATGGTCAGTATGCATAACACATTTAGCTCGAATCAGATATGACCTAACTTTATCAAAAGCATACATAATGGCTAATAACTCTCTTTCAATGGTGGTGTAATTAATCTGAGCATCATTAAGAGGATTACTAGCATAGTATATAACTTTAAAAATCTTATCGTATCTCTGCACTAAAATTGCTCCTATTGCAAAATTACTAGCACCACAAATTAATTCAAAAGGTTTCTCCCAATCATGTGAAACAATTATAGGAGAAGTGATTAATTTTTCCTTTAAAGTTTTAAATGCTTTAAGGCAATATTGATTAAAGTCAAATTTTGTGTCTTTTCCAAAAGTTGTAATAAAGATTTAGTAATTTTTGAAAAGTCTTTAATATATCTCCTTTAAAATCTAGCATGTCCTAAAAAGCTCCTAGCTCCTCTTATTGCAGTGGGTGGAGGTAAGTTTTATATAACTTGTATTTTTGCAGGATCTACTTCCATGTCATTTTCTGAAGTTTTATGGTAAAATTTTATGTCCTAGCACAACTCCTCCTGCAACCATAAATTGACATTTTTCCCAGTTCAATACTAGATTAGTCTTTTGACTGCGTTCCATAAATTTTTCTAAATGACTTAGACATATTTTGAATGAAGTTATAAATACTAAAAAATTATCTATAAAGACTTCAATCCCTTTTTCAATTAAATTACTGAAAATTAACATCAAACATCTTTGAAATGTTACAGGTGCGTTACATAATCCAAAGAGCAAGCATTCGTTGAAAAGCAAATTCGTTGAAAAGCAAAAGTTCCATAAGGACTAGTAAATGTTGTTTTCTCTTGATCCTCTTGAAGAATAGGTATTTGGTGATAACCGATATACCATCTAGAAAACAAACATTTATTCCCACTCAATCTATCCAACATCTGATCCAAAAAGGGTAAAGGAAAATGATCCTTCCTGGTGGCAGAATTTAATTTTCTATAATCTATGCAGATTCTCCAACCAGTGACTTATCTTGTTGATATTAATTCTTTATACTCATTTGTCACTACAATCACACCTTCTTTCTTTGAAACACAGTGAATTGGACTTACCCAAGCACTGTTTGAAAAAGGATATATTATTCCAACATCTAAGCATTTTAAAATCTCTTTCTTCACAACTTCTTTCATCATAGGATTTAATCTCCTTTGCGGATCAACTCTTGGTTCATGTTGATCTTCTAATAAGATTCTATGCATACAAATTAAATGACTGATTCCTTTAATATCAGTTAATATCCATCCAAATACTTTCTTATATCTTTTTAAAGTTTCCAACAACTGTTTTTCCTGCATATCAGTTAATTTTGAGGATACTATAACATGTAATGTAGATAAATATCCTAAAAATGCATACTTCAAATGTGTAGGAAGCATTTTTAGTTCTAGTTCAGGAGGTTTACCAATAGATAAAATAAAATTCTTATTACTTTCTATAGGATCTAACATTTTATATTTTTCCTAAACATACTCCAATTTCTCTTTACTCACTTCCATAGATTCATCTTGAATTTTATCCTCATCTTGATATTCCATATATTCCTTTTCAAGTTCACTTTCAAAAGACTTCATAAAATATTCATGGATTATATATTCATTAATATCTATTATGAAGCATTCAATCCCTTGCTCTTTTGTAGGGTATCTCATTAATTTTGCAATATTAAATATAACCTCTTGATCACTAACTCTCATAGTTAGTTCTTTTTTCCAGCACATCTATCAAAGCTCTTCTAGTGGCTAGGAATGGTCTTCCTAAAATAATAAGAATTTCTTCATCGTCATCTATATCTAATACAATAAGGTCCACATGAAAGATAAATTTATCAAATTTTACCAAAACATCTTCTATAACTCCCTTAGGATAGGTAATCAAATGATCAGCTAACTGAAAGTTACAGTTGTAGGTGAAATATCTCCTAAGCCCAACCTTTTGAATATTGATAACGACATAAGATTAATACTGGCTCCTAAATCACATAAAGCTTTTCCATAAAATTGTTCGCCAACAACACAAGGAATCGTAAAACTTCCAGGATCTTTAAGTTTTTCAGGAAGCTTTTTCTGAATTATAGTGCTGCACTCATCGCTGAGTGAAATAGTCTCATTATCTATAAACTTCATTTTTTTATTAAGGATACCCTTCATGAACTTCACATAGCTTGGCATTTGTTCCAAAACTTCAACAAATATAACGTTTACTGTTAATTTCCTCAAAATTTCCAAAAGTTTTGAAAATTGATTATCTCTATGTTTCCGCTTCAATCTTTGAGGAAATGGAGGTGATAGTCTTTCTACAGTGATTTTCATTAGTTTAATTGGACTTTCTGCTTCAAAATGAAAATCTTCACCACATTTTTCATTTCCCACCTCATCGTTTTCAACTTCAACTTCTTATTGAACTCTTTTTTCTAATTCTTTCCACTTCTCAGTTGAATAACTTTAATTTGCTCTTTGTTCTGATCTTTAGGATTTACTTCAACATAACTAAGCAATGTTCCTTGAGGTCTATTGCTAAGTACGATAGCAATGCATCCCAATTGATTTTCCATGTTTCTGATTGCAGGTCCTTGACTTTGTAATTGACTACCCATTTGCAATATCAATTCTTCCATTAATAGCTTTTTCTCCTTACTCTGCAAATTATTAAATCCTTTGGGGTAATAAGGTTTGTATGCTTGATACTTTTGATTTTTGGAGTTTCTCAATGGGTTCGCAGTATTGTTTTCTCATTGTGGATTTGCAACATTAGATTTATTGTTACTCTAACTAAAATTTGGATATTTTTCTAACCAGGGTTATAATAATTGGCATAAGGGTTATTAGAACAATTATTTATTGCATTTAAAGTCTCATAAGAAGATTGAGATTCTATCATTTGTCCGAATGAATTTTTCTCAAGCACATGTGTTGGCTGAGAATAATTCATTCCATATTGATCTATCTTCTTTGGTATAGTAGCTATTTGGGCAGCTGACATAAATATGACATCAGAATCATGAATACTAACTACTCTTTTTGGATTTACCCTTTCACAGGGCCATTGAAAATTATTACTAGCCATCTCTTCAATTAATGAATATGCTTCATTGAATGGTTTTAACATTAATGATCCACCAACAACAATATCAATTATTCATCTAAGAGATCCGACCTACCCATTATAAAAGTTTGAATTATTAATTAATCTGGCAATGCATGGTGTGGACACTTTCTAAGGAGATCCTTAAATCTTTCCCAGGCTTCATAAATTTATTCCGCATAAAACTAACAAAAAGATGTGATATCATTTCTAAGCTTAGTAGTTTTTTAAGGTGAGAAATATTTAGATAAGAATTTTTGTGATAAATCTTCCTATGTTTTGATAGATCCAGGTGCTAACAAGTTTAACCACATCATAGCTTTATCCCATAGTGAAAAAGGAAAAATTCTAAGCCTTACAACATCATTTGATACTCCATATTTAAATGTAGCACACAATTTTAGAAAACTAGCAAGGTGTAAATTAGAATATTAAGTTGGTGTTCCTCCAAACTGATTATTTTTTACAATTTGGATAATAATAGGTTTAAACTCAAATAAATTGGCAGCTATAGTAGGGTTTTGTATACTCAAATGAATTTCAACTACTGTAGGATTAGCATAATCTATTAGAGGTCTCTGATGATGTTCACTTTACATTTTCAGCATTGTTTAAATTGCAAGCCATTTTGCTAAAATAATCTTTCTCTTTTTGTTTTTTTCAAATTTTTCTAACATTTCTTTCTAACTCAGACTCATAAGGTACTAAATTTTCAGATCTTACACTACGCATAAAAAAATAAAGTAAATAATAAAAGACAAGTAAACACACTTAAATAAAAAAATACTCAAACAAAACTACAAACACACTTTTTTTAATTTTTTATTAGATTTTTTTTGAAATAAAATAAAATAAAATACTAATATTTTTTGTTACTTCCCTCACAACGACACCAAAAACTTCGATGCGGACGAATTTAGTGTGTGAATTTTGCAAATATTTTTAAAATTACAAAATTACACACCACAAATATATAATAAACATGCAATATAATCCCAACAAAATACTTTTTATGAAAATAATTTATCTTTTAAAACTCATTTTATACTACCAAATCCCCATAAAAATCAACGCAAGTATATGTATCACTCAAGTAATAAAGGGCTCTAATGGAGTCCTAGATATTGATCCGACAGGGAAGTTGGAAAATCTTAAAAGTAAATTATGAAAATTATTTTATAATCTAAAAATTCCAAAATAAAAGTAAAGTACAATGCAAATTTTGAAAATTAACTACTGAAGTAAATACCAATTAAAATACAGATGTAAGACTACAAAAGTTAAACTAAACTAAATACTAAACTTTCAAAAGTAAAATTACAAAAATTAAATAAAGTTTTTGTTGTGACGGAAAGTTCAAATTTAAGAAAGCATCCTTCCCCTTTACACTGAGTATATGGATTGTGAAGAAATTGAAATCATTCTCTACCCTCTAAGAGTGCATAAAGAGCATTGACTAATCCAGAGTTTGGTCCCTAAATCCGTGGTTAGGTTGAGAGAATATTGGCTCTCACTTCTCCCTTGCCTGAGGGCTAACAATTTTGCTTCAATTTCCAATGAACTGGACCAAAATTGGGGATTTTAATCTGTCACCTTAAAATCTCCAATTTTGCATCCAACAAAGTATATTTTCTTTTTTATTTACACCCAATCCCATGGATGACATACTCTCCCATGAAATTAAATGTGACTCTCCCTAAGTTGTAGAAATCATGTCTCATTTAAGAACATATGCCTCTAAATAAGTTTTAACATTTCAACCGGCCAGATCGCAAAGCAAATGAAGATCGAAGTTCAAATCATCACAAATTATTAACATTTAAAACCGTAGAAAATAAATTCTATTCTTCGCAAAATCATATCTCAAAGTAGGGAGAAGGATAAATAAGACTACTCAGAATTCATGAGAAGGATATGACAAAATACGGATTTCATATATAAAAAATAAGTTTACAAAACAAAAGAAATAAAAATACAACTTATCTCACAATCCTTCCCAAGCAAATCCTTAGATGTTCTCACCAAGCATTTCTCTCTTTACAATCATTCCCAATGCTCTCTTAGAAGTGTAATGAAGAAGAAATCTCTCACCTTCCCTCTCCTCTTACAACCCTTAAGGAAAATCTCCTCTTCTCTCTCTATCTCTAACTCACGCCACTAACTCACTCTATCTCTAACTCACGCCAACTTTCTCTCTCCCTCACGCCACACACTTAAAAAATGAGAAGTTTTCTTCTTTTATTTTGGGCTACCTCCTTTGGAAAAGAATTCAAAATTTCCCTCCAAAATTCCCACTAAAAGTTAACTCTTTTGAATTAAAAAGATGTGTCATTTCATCCAAGTGACACATCCCTTCATAAAAGAACCTTCCAAAGTGACTAGATGCATTTAATTACTCCAAGAGGTGCGCAGAACAAGTGTCCTTTTGAAATTTGGGCAAAAATTTGCCTCAAACCAGCTTAATTTGAAAAAGCCATCACTGGTGCATCATGCGACAGAATCCCAAAATTTGTTATTTTGGCTCCAAATTTTGTCCTTTTTGTCATTTTTGCTCTAAATGTGAAAAAATGATATACTTGCAATAAAAAACAAAAATACCTTCTTTAAAGTGTAATATCACAGAAAATAAGCATAAAATAAGTACTTAAAATAGTATATTATTTTGGTGTATCACTGGTGTAGAAACCAGTAAGCTCAACGATCCAATGTTTAATATAAGCATTAATTCTTTTACTGAAGATAGCTGTACATTTTTGTAAATTAAAATGCATACCTGAGCAGTCTATAGGCCTTGGTGAATCGGTTTAATAGCAGGCTTATTAGCTTTAGTTAATAATATTAAATCATCAGCAAAAGAAAAGTAATTGATAGTAATGTTAGACTTATTATTATACAAAATATGGGGAGAGTTGGAAGATAGCTAATTAAGAAGCCTAGGTAAGTAATCAAAGGCAAGAATAAAAATTTTGGGGGACAAAGGGTCCCATTGTTTGATACCTCTTGAAACATTGAAGAAGCCATGAGATAACCCATTAATGAATCAAATCGTAGTTGTTGGACAAGCATCTGTTGATAAGATAAATAAACTAAGGAGAAAAGCCTCTAGCATTAAGCACCTCCTCAATGAAATCCCAACGGATGGTATCATAGGCCTTTTTTGTATCCAATTTAAGGATCATATTACCACCTTTGCACTATTTATCCAAATCAAGAACAAGTTCCTGAGCCAACAAGAAATTTTCCACAATATTTCTACCTTTAATAAAAGCAGACTGGTTCTCACTTATTAGATGGGGGGAGATGATACTGAATTTTATTTGCTAATACCTTACTAATAATCTTAGACACCACATTTGTGAGGCTTATAGACCTGAAGTGTTCTCATTTATCCTTAGAATTTTCTTTGGGGATCAATGTAATGGTAGAAGATTTGAAGTAATTAGGAAGATCCTCCCCCCCTGAAGAAGCTCTGAACAACATCCAAAACATCAGGCTTAATCTGAAGAAGCTCTGAACAACGTCCAAAACATCAGGCTTAATAATTTTCCAAGACTTTTTATAGAAATCTGTAGTAAATCCATCTCGACTAGCCACTTTTGAACTATTAATAGAAGCTAAAGCAGACCATATTTCCTCCTCATCATGGATAAAAGCAAGATTGAGGTTCCTGGGGTACTCCACATCCTAACAGAAGAGAGCCCTTTGAATTGGAGTTCTATTATTCTGAGGCTGAGTAAACAAATTCTATAAATAATTTACTGCATGTGAAGCAGTAGAATTATCAGTATTAAGCCAAACCCCTAAGTGATCCTAAATTTTATGGATAGCGTTACATTTCCTTCTATAGTTGATGGAGGCATGAAAATATTTAGAATTTCTATCCCCCTTACAGAAATTAGTTTTAGCAGTTTTCTAGGCATAAAACTCCTTCTGCATGGATATAGCATTCATCAACACTTCATTAGCCACAAAAAGATTAGCTACAAAGTCAAGATTAGTTTCCAATTGGGGCTCTAGCTGAGCCACAGATCTTTCAGTCTCTTAAACCTTCACATTAACCACAGACCAATTCCACTGAGAGAGGTGCTTACCAAGGATTAAAAGAGAGGTCTATAATCAGAACCAATCATAGAAAGGTGATAAATTAAAGTATGCAGAAACTCATTCAGCTAAGAGGAATTGACCAGCATCCTGTCCAATCTTTCCTAAAATTTTCATCTTCTCCGTGTGTATTTAGTGCCCTTAAAGCCTAAATAATATAACCCAACCAATTAAAATCATTAAAATAATTAATTTTGTTCAGATCAGAAGGTCTACCCCCAAGATATTCTATAAGAGAAGATACAAAATTGAAATCCCCACCAACTATCTAGATTGAGTTACTAGATAGGCTGATAGCCCACTGATTACTCCACAACTCCTATCTAGCCATAGAAGAACATCCTGCATAGATGAAAGTGGCCATACCACTTCTCCCTCCAAGGTTAAAATGTAGATGAAGGAATCGTGCATGATCCTCAGCACTGCACATTGAACCTCTTTCCTACAAATAATCCACATCTTATTGTTGAGATTTGAGAAGAATTAAAAACCGTGTACTTTTCTCAAAATTTTTTGGGGGCTCTTTGAAACCATTGGCTCCAAGATGGTAATAATCCAAAACTAGTACATCTTATTAAGAGAAAGGAGTCTGTTAAGAGACTTAGGATGAGCCAGTCCCCTAACATTCCAACATAGAAAATTCATCATCCATTAGAGGTGGATTTCCCCCTCTTCCTTGTTCTAGCCATTAATTTCATCCTGCAAATGTTTTTATTCCAGAACTCCTTTCTTTTTTTCCTTGAATTTGAACCTGCAAATCCTCCTCAAGGGTTATATGCATATGTTGAACCAAATTATCATCCAGAGAACATCCCTAGTGAGGCTCCCCAACTTATTCTAGGGGAATCAATAGGGCTTGTTGCTCATAATTGGTTGGACTAGAATCAACATTTCTGAGTGCACAATTGTGTAATGTATCTTGCTCAAAGTGTGTTACCAATTGAGTAGGAGTTGTCCCAGAAGGACCAACTTTAGAATTGTTGGTGGTAGGCATCCCAAATCTTCCTCAGCAGCAAAAGTTTGGGGATTATGTTCAAGCACAGCTTCAGCATAAATGTTGGAATGAAACTCTTGTAAGGGTGTTTTTCAACTGCCAATTCAACAGAAACATTAGGTTCCTTGGGAGCACCTTCCTGCCTCTTCCTTAAGTTTGGGTGCAATCTAAAGCATCTATCTTCATTGTCGCCAAACATTTTATATTGGTGGCAATAATAAGGCTTTTGCTCAACTACAATTCTTTTCCAATACCCATTATGCTCAGTGCCTAGCCAAATCTCCACAACTTCAGGTAGAGTAATGCATATTTCAACAAAGGTTCTTTCCACTGATGGTCTAGATAGATTAAAGGTGGGGACAACAAATTTCAGGGGTCTACTAGAAGCTTTGCCAATGTTGAATGAAAATTTATGATTAAAAAAATGTAATTTGAGCCCAGGGAGCTTGAAACAAATTGGAACAATGGGAAGGTCTTTGCTAGGATCAAAATTTGGGGACAAATTAAGTAGCTTCATGGATACACCTTCAATTTGTAAAATTTGTTTTGAGAACAATTAAGCTAAATCTTCTTCTCTTGAAAGAATAATTAGAATATTTCTTTCATCCAGAAAACCCACTCTCCAAGAACCATTCAGTTTCAAGCTATCAAAGAATTTTCTAATAGCTTCCATTTTTGGATGCCCAAATTGGAATTTACCAATTAGTGTGAAGTTCCATACTTTAATAAGCCCTTGAATATCCTCCTCAGTGTAAAAGATAGAATGTTTGGCTCCTTTTCTGCTCAAAGGTTTAAAGATGGGATCAACTCCATCATGGTAAGTTTGATGGAAGACCAAATCAACATAGTTCTTAATGTTGTCAAAGCCCTTGCCTACCACATCAACAAAGGTAGCTATGGCCCGTTGAATATTGGTTACTAAATTCATAGGAGTGGGTTTAACCATAAAAGAAACCAAATAAACCACTCAAAACAGACTTGCACCAATGGCAAAAAGACAAAATCAATGGAACAATAAAAGTGTGATCATAAACTAGCCTGGAAAGGGGAAACGCCAAAAGATGAAAGCCCACAACAAAACTAGGGGAATCAGCACTAAAAATCAAAAGATTAGAGGGGGAGAAGAAGAAGAAATCACACCATAGCAAAACTAAGAATCAGCCATCCTGTGGAAACCCTAGCAGGGAACCAAGAAGAGCAGTCGCCATTATATATATATATATATATATATAAGGAGAATTATACGTCCCCCTACACGTTAATACTCAAAATTCAGTACAAAGTTGGAGGAAGAGGTTCCCCATCTAAAAAGCCAAAAAAAGTACAGTAATGCACCCGTAAAATGGGGGTCCTCAACCTGTTACAAATCAACCCTAACAAAAAAAGGAAATGTATACCAACAAACTAAAATTATGATCAAGCAAAAACAAGTACACTAAAAGTAGAAAAAAGTTCCAAATACAAGAAAAGAGAACAAAGTTTTCCCAATAGAGAGCAATAGTATTTTCTGGATGAA
Source organism: Phalaenopsis equestris (assembly GCF_001263595.1). Lineage (NCBI taxonomy): Eukaryota > Viridiplantae > Streptophyta > Magnoliopsida > Asparagales > Orchidaceae > Phalaenopsis > Phalaenopsis equestris. The sequence goes on along the minus strand of NW_018165441.1, from coordinate 140,014 downwards.
ACGCTCATCATCCAAAGAAAAATTTTGGGCAAGGCACGAGAAGGATAGTCCCAAACTAGTACTTTAAAATCTTTAAAGAGCTCCTTGTATAGAGGCCTTCAAAACTGGTAATGAATAGTAACCTGCAGAAAATTTAGTCCAAAAAGGCATCAAAAATGAAAATAGTAGTCATCTTGGCAAAATGATCCAAAATGTCGCAAGTCAAGACATAAGATTGAGGTATATAGAGGAGCAGCAATATAACAAATGAGAAACCCCCAGCTAAAAAAGTCCTCATCAAAAACTTGGCTAGAGAAATAGAATGCAATAGAATGGATAGAAACTTATGAGAATTGTCCAGAAATTTCAAACTACAACAATATTAAGTATCCAAACAAATCTAAAAGATATTAGTGACCCTTATATATATTGGTGGCTGGCTCCCTAGCTCTGCTAGGGTTTCTGCTCTAATGGTGACCTCCTCCTTGCCCAAGCTGGTTGGTTATCTTCTCTTTCTACTTTCCTTCTAGTGTTTGTGGTTCTTTAGATTGGTGGGTGTGGTTAGATATTAGTTTGAAGGTTTCTCCACATTCTCAGCTAATCTTTTTTTAAATTATTGGGTTACTGTTCCATTGCAGGGAGCTCTTTCTGTTCTCGATTTAGTTTCTGTGTGTGCTCCATTTTGCTGCTAATGGCTTTTAGAAAACAATATAAAATGGGAAAAAACCACCTTTGTTGATGTTGTAGGAAAAGGTTTTGAGACTTTGCAAAATTTTGAAAATCTTGTCTTCCGTCAATCTTATCATGATGCTACTGTTGGCAAGGTAGATTGCCCTTTTATGAAACCTTTGGGGAAAAAATGGGGAAAGGTTGCTACCTTCTTCTCTGACAGTAAGATTATTTCCCTAGTTGATGCTCAAAGATTCACTCTTGTTGGTAAGTTTCAGTTCAACCACCCTAAAATGGATGATATCAGGAAATACTTTGATGAATTGAAATTAGTTGGTGCTTGGAAGGTGGGGTTGATGAATGGCAGACATATTATGATTCATTTGGCCAAAGAATAAGATTATGCAAGGCTTTTTGCTAAACAAGTTCCTTATTTAGATGGCATTTCCATGAAATTATTAAAATGGACTACTGACTTTGATCCATCGAAAGAACCTCCTATTGTACCCAATTGGTTCAAACTCCCTGGGTTGAAGTTACATTTTTTCTATCACCAAGTTTTATTCACCATTGGCATAGCACTTAGAAGACCTATGAAGTTGGATGCTCCTACTTTTAATCTCTCTAGGCCTTTTGTGGCCAAAATCTTAGTTGAAAGGGATATCACTCAATCTGAGGTGGATGAAATCTGGCTTGGAACTGCTAATAATGGCTATTAGCAAAAAATTATTATGGAACAAAGGCCATATTACTGTCATAACTACAAAATGTTTGGACGCACTGATAGTAGATGCTTCAGACTCCACCCTAAGAGAAAGAAACCTTCATCAGGATTCTTTTCCAGCACTCCCAATCTGAATGTTAATCTACCTTTGGAAACTGGCTCCCCTCACAAGACTGTTGAACCTAATATGGGTGTTGACCCCCTTCACCTACACAACTCCAAACACATGTTGACACTTCTGTCGTTAAAGCCACACATGTTGTGGAAGTTCCTATTGAAGAAACTTCTGGTTTAGATCAGGTTCCTATTGTACCCACCACTATGATTGATACTTTACATATTGTTGTCTCTGATTCCCCATTCTTAGCTCAATCAAACCCTAAATTTTATCCTTTTTTGGAACCTTTAATCCCTCCTCCACCCATTGCTGAACCTAATATCCCTATCTTTTCTTTTGATGTGGACGTCTTTGCTGTGGGAGACTCAGTAAAGGCTAAGTTAGCTTCTTCAGCTAAAGTCTCTACTGACCTTCCTGCTTTAACTCCTACATTTACTATTGAGTTTAAAGATAACCTGGTTCAACAAATGAATTTAGATTTGGAAGAAGAATGGCAGTTCCATCAGTCAAGAAAAAAGAATAAAGGTCTGCAGGAGCTGAAAAGTGGGGTTTCAGTAGCTGGGGACATTATGAACAAGAGCTTGGATTCCCTTCCTACAACTAGAAGGAGGTGAAAACAAATTTATTATTAATCTCTTTTGTTGGAATGTTAGGGGATTAGCACATCCTATGTCCCTTAGCAAGTTACTCCACTTAAATAGGATGCACAAGTTTTGGTGTATTACCTTACTTGAAGTTATGGTTTCTAAACATCAATCTAGAATCATTAATAAGTTCATTGGATTCCAGTTTTCTCCAAATTGCAATAACAAGATTTGGCTTCTTTGTAGAAAGGAAGTCACTTCGCAAACCTTACATGATCACCCTCAGTTTCTTCATATCTCCCTTAATTTGGCTGGTTATTCTGCTCAAGCTACTTTTGTTTATGCCATTAGTAATTCTGATTGTAGGAAAGAATTATGGAAGGAGCTTTTTCTGCTTAGCCAATCAATTTCTTCTAAGTGGCTGGTCTTTAGGGATTCTAACTGTGTGGCTTCTCCCTATGAAAAGGCAGGTGGTAGACCTCCTGAAATCAATAAAATGAATTTCTTCAATGATAATATGCAGCTCACTAGATTATGTGATTTTGGCTTCTCAGGCCCCAAATTTACATGGAGAAGGGGTAATATCTGAGAAAGGATGGACAAGGCCTTAGCTAATGAAGTTTTGCTTAATGATTTCTTGCATACTTCAATTACTCATCTGCCTATGACTGGGTCTGACCATGCCATCATTATTTACAGAAGGAAATGTAATGAAATACATCAGATCAAAGATTCTCATGAATTTTGGCTCAATACTGCAAGTGATATCTCTGCCAGTGCAGTGGAGTACTACCAAAATCTATTTACTCAGCCCACTATGACTATAGAAGTTGCACAGGTAAACCTCTTTGATCATTGCAGAATGTTCACTTCTAGCCTTTAACTATCACATATCCCTTCTTAAGAGGAAATAAAATTTTCCTTATACTCTATTAACAACAATAAGGTTGTTGGCCCAGATAGTTATTCAGCTAATTTCAATAAAAAAGCTTGGAATATAATCAAGATGGAGGTGATTCAAGTTGTGCAAGCCTTTTTCAAGGGTCTTGACCCTTGACCAGAGGAAGATTTTTATACTTATTTTATACTATTTTTGATGATATTGCACTTCAAGGAAAATTATTTTTGATGTTTTGTTGCAGGAATGATGAATTAGGGTCATTGGAGCAAAAAGATGC
>NW_018165441.1:135826-136638 GCF_001263595.1 Phalaenopsis equestris | reverse complement strand
CGCCGAGGTTGCCTCCAAGGCCGCCAACGGCGAGCTCGGCTGTTATGACCATTCAGGCTTTGGATAAGGACAAATTTTGAAGGGATGCTTAGGCAACTTTAAAAAAAGATTTTGGCCAAAAATTGAGAAGACTCTAGAGTTCTTGGAGGTTCCATTAGTGTTTGCTAGAGTGTAAAAATTGTGAGGAATTCTTCGAGAGATTGTAAGAGTGGAGGGAAAGTGAGAGATTCCTTCCTTTTTACTGCTTTGAAGAGGAATTTTGTGTGCTGTAAAGAAAGGAAGAGATTCAGAGGAACTTCGAGGAGTTTTCTTGAGGAGAAATTAGAGATAAGTTTATTTATTTGTTGTAGTTTGTGTGACTTCGATTTTATATAAGAATTCTGAGTTTTGTTATGTTTTCCCCATGAGATTTGAGTAGTTTTCTCTGTCTTTCTCCTTGTCTCGAGATTTGTGAAATGTTGATTTGAAATGGTGAAGTCATGAAAATGTTTAAGAAATTGTGATAATCTTTTCACTTTGATCTTAATTTACTTTCAATTTGGCCAATTGATTTGTTAAAATATATTGAGCTTTACAACTAAAGTGAGGATTACATCCAAGATTTAGGGAGGTCAAAGCCCTTGGAAGTTGGGTACAAATAAATAAAGAAATAATATTATCGGGCACAAAATTGGAGATTTTAGAGTGAGACTAAAATCCCCAATTCGGTCCTATCGTTTGGGTGTTGAAGTGCAGATGTTAGCCCTTAGACGAGGGGAACGTGGGAGCTCCGAAGTGAGAGTCGGTATCCTCCCAGCCTAGCTGCAGATTCA
>NW_018165441.1:134804-135764 GCF_001263595.1 Phalaenopsis equestris | reverse complement strand
GCTCCTATTTGGCACAATATAATTTAAACTGATTCACTTTATCCATTCACTATAATTTCTTGATAAGGAGAAGGATGCTTTCTTATATATTGAATATCACATTTAAATCTTCATTAGTATCATTAGTTATTTAATAGTTATTAAAATTTAGTAATTATTTTAATTTCCTATTAGTGACAGATAAGCAAATTGAACTTCGTTGTTGTGATTAAAGTATTGCTTTCCTAAAATCTTAGTTCGTAGTTCTAAACTTACTCCTTGTGGGATCGATATCTAGGACTCTATTAGAGGAGCCCTATATTACTTGAGCGATACGTATACTTGCGTTGATAAGTGTGACTTTATAATTATTGAATATTTATTACGTCCATAATTATCAAATCTATAATTGTTATTAAGTTTTGGTACCATTGCTGAGGAATTAAATATTTTAGCAGTAGTTTAAATATTTCTATTTTTAAGCATATATAAAGTCGCGGTCAAGTTTTTGGCGCTGTTGCCAGGGAATTAAATCTTCTAGCAGCAGTGTCAAATTCTTGTATTTTTAAGCATATATAAATTTGTTGTCACCCACCATGCTAGCTCTAAGCTCCTCATCGTGACGAATTTAAGTTTTCTAGGGTATCAAGTTATGATGTCAAATCAGATGGCCCTATGGTTATAGTTCTTTAAATGTTATGGGGTATGTTATGAAGATTTTTTATGAAGGAATGGAGTGAAAATTTTGGGGCTTTATAAATTCTGATACAATGAAAAATAACATTAATAATCAAGGAATAGAGAATGAACACCAACCTAGACCCCTACGAGATTATGCAAATCCTACAGCAGATGAAATTCACTAATCTATCCAAAATCTTGATGTCGCTGCTAATTCATTTGAGCTTAAACCTGCTATTATCCAAATTGTACAAAATAATAAATTCAGAGGTACACCAAATGAAGATCCTAATTTACACC
>NW_018165441.1:131892-132846 GCF_001263595.1 Phalaenopsis equestris | reverse complement strand
GGAAACTCATCTACATTACCTGTTATTATATCTTCAGAGTTAAATGATTTGCGAAGACTTTTGGATACATTAAAAAGATATAAGAAAGCTTTTGGTTAGACCTTAGCTGATATTAAGAGAATCAATTCTTCGATCTATATGCACAGAATTATATTAGATGAAGAATATAAACCAAGAGTTGATCCACAAAGGAGATTTAATCTCATAATGAAAGAAGTAGTAAAAAAAGAAATTTTTAAATGGTTAGACACTGGAATTATATATCCTATTTTAGATAGTGTGTGGGTAAGTCCTATTCATTGTGTTACTAAGAAAGGAGGAGTGACTGTTGAAACAAAAGAAAATAATGAATTAATACCTATCAGACAAGTTACTGGGTGGCATATTTGCATTGATTATGGAAAATTAAACACTGCCACCAGAAAAGATCACTTCCCTTTACCCTTTTTAGATCAAATAGTGGATAGACTTGCTGGGCCCAAATATTTTTACTTTTTTGATGGATATACCGGTTACCATCAAATTCTTATTGCTCCTGAAGATCAAGAAAAGATAACATTTACTAGTCCTTTTGGAACTTTTGCTTTTCAAAGAATGCCTTTCAGATTATGTAATGCACATGCAACATTTCAGATATGTATGATGGCTATATTTAGTAAGTTAATTGATGATGGATTGGAAGTATTTATGGATGATTTCTTTGTATTTGGAACATCATTTGACGCATGCTTAAATTATCTTAAAAAAGTTTTGTAGTTATGCGAAAGAACTAGTTTGGTTATGAATTGGGAGAAATGTCAATTTATGGTTGCTGAAGGAATTGTATTAAGGCATAAAATTTTGGAAGATGGTATGGAAGAAGACCCTGCAAAAAATCAAGTTATATCTAAACTAACACCTCTTACTAACGTAAGAGAGGTTAGGAGTTTTCTTGGATATGTTGGTTTTTACAGG
>NW_018165441.1:131014-131360 GCF_001263595.1 Phalaenopsis equestris | reverse complement strand
AATCATGAATTATCTGACACCGACAATGAAATAACAGACAATTTTCCTGATAAACAACTTTATAATATTACTGAGTGGAAAATACCATGGTATGCTGATATTGTTAATTATATTGTAAGTGATATTTTGCCACCTATGCTGACATTGCAGAATTTATTCATGATGCAAAAGCATATTTTTGGGATGAGCCTTATTTATACAAACAATGTAAAGATTTGATTGTGATAAGATGTGTACCTTATGAAGAAACCGAGCTAATCATTCAGAAATGTCATGATTCTAAATTTGGAGGACATTTTTGGATTGATAAAACTGCGTATAAAATTTTACAAGCTAGATTTTATTG
>NW_018165441.1:130329-130839 GCF_001263595.1 Phalaenopsis equestris | reverse complement strand
TTATATATATTAATTGCTGTAGACTACGTTTCTAAGTGGATTGAAGCACAAGCTTTACCTCGTTGTGATGCTAAAAGTATTTCAAGATTTTTAATGAAAACTATTTTCACTAGATACGAAATGCGTATAATGATTATCACTAATGGAGGATCCCATTTTAGGAATAAATATATTCAGAGATTGGCAGAAAAGTTTAATATTATTCATAGAATCTCTACTGCCTATCATCCGCAAACCAGTGGTTTAGCTGGAGTTTCTAATAGAGAGATTAAAGAAATACTTGAATAGACTGTAAATCATTGTAGAATAGATTGATCAGCTAGACTGGATGCCACATTATGTGCTTACAGAACGACTTATAAAGCTCCTATTGGAATGACTCCTTAGTGACTGATTTTTGGAAAGACTTGTCACTTACCAGTAGAATTGGAGCATAAAGCATATTGGGCTATTAAAGAATTCAATTATAATTTGAAAGATGCTGGTAAGAAGAGATTGTTACAATTAAAT
>NW_018165441.1:128732-130188 GCF_001263595.1 Phalaenopsis equestris | reverse complement strand
ACAAGAAGTTTTGCTTTACAACACTAGGCTGAAGTTATTCCTTGGGAAATTGAAGTCTCGTTGGTTAGGACCCTTTACTGTGACTCAAGTTTATACTTACAGAGCTGTTGAAATTGAAGATCAAAAGACTGGAAATAGATTTAAAGTAAATGGACATAGATTAAAACCATATTTGGTATAGGTTTTAATGATACGTCAACCTGAATGACACCTGAATAGGTCGGGCTGACAACGTTAAAACAAGCGCTTTATGGGAGGCAACCCATATTTATCTTTACTTTTAGTGCGATTATAATAGTTTTTATTTGAAATTATCATTATTTTGTGGTAGTGTTAAGCTCTACTAATCTTATTTACACTTGAATTATCATAAAAATTGGATCCATAAAGAAAAATTGGAACGCATTCGTACTAGAGCAAAACTGTGCAATTTTTGCTTAGGGCGCCGACGGCGCCATCGATGCCACCGACGGAGCCCTCTACGCCACCGACAGCGGGTTTTTCCTGAGAGTCCAGGCGAAATAAATAAAGAGGCTCGTCGACGGCTCCCTCGACTCCGCCGATGGTGAGACCGGCGAGATGGCGGTTTCTTAGGTTCGAATAGCGGTTTTTGGCAATTTTTGGGCGGGAGTTACCCTTTTAAACTCTGAAATTCAATTCCTAGTTCATATTTTCCCCTAAAAATGAAGTGAAACTCCACCAATTTCATTCTTATGGCATCCAATTCCCTTGATAATCCCAGAATACGATTTTTCAATCGGCGAAAGTTTTTTAGTGCAGAAGCACAGCAAATCTTCAAAAAGTTACTGATGAAGAAAAGATTGATCAAGGAATGAGGATTCTTAAATCGCGGATTGAATAATCACTCGACGGAAATGGAAGAAACGATAGTGCAGCAAAGATGGGAAGTTCTGTGCTACACTACCGCCGTCGTGGTTGTTCCTTTGGTAAAAGAATTTTATGCAAATTTGCATGGAATCAACCAGGGAGTTGTTTATGTACGAGGTAGATGTATCACTTTCACTCCTACATGGATCAATGAATTATACATGATAGAGAACATTCCTGTCTGCCACTATTCTATTTTATTCCGATAAGAAACCAGATGAATGAAATTTACCAACATTTAACGGACAAAACTGACGACTGGGAAATGAGAGAGAACGGGTATGCTAATTTTTCTGCGACAATCCTAAATCCCATTTTGAAACACTGGAACTTTTTCATTTCTACAAAACTGTTACCAAAAATGAAGATCGGTAAAGTTTCTAAAGAAAGTGCTATTTTGAATTACTGCATCCAAAGGGGATTATTGATCGATATTAGATCAATAATTGTGAAGATCAATAATTATGAAGTCGGCTTTGGGCCTGACCATTCATGGATCAAATTATGGGCTTGGACACCCTCCCACAATTTTCTCACTTTGCAGTCAGTTCCAAGTGTCCTACGAAAA
>NW_018165441.1:124129-128574 GCF_001263595.1 Phalaenopsis equestris | reverse complement strand
GTACAAAATGTCATGAATGCAATTAATAATATCTCTGATTTCTTTGATCATCTAGACTGGAGGATGAAAGAACATTTTGATCACTCTGGACATTTAGAAGATAGTTTGATACGACTAATGAGGAGGATGAAATTGATAGAAGAGGATTCTACTGAAGAATTTCCATTCAGACCCTTCTACAACCTCTTCATTCATGTGCAATCAATGGGTGATCTCAGAAGAGAATCTAGTACTGAATCTGAAGAATAGTAGATTTATATTACTACCTATCTGACTACCTATGTAACTTAATTTGAACTTTGTATTTTCTTTACTTTAGAATTATGCTTTTAGATCTCTATATAGTTGAGCATAGGATGTTTTGTTTTCAGCGTTTTGAGTGTTGTGCCTTGGATTACGATGCTGAATTAATGTGTTGAGATTGAGAAAATACCAAACTTAAGTATGTTATGTAACGTATATTGTACCCCTTAGAATTTATATATAAATGTGATGTTTTGTATTGTGAAAGTTTGTTTGTACTAAGTACATCATTTAGTCACTTAAAATTATGTTTATAATGATTGAACGGATGTCGTTAAGGCTTGAAATTGATCAAAATCACAAAAATCATGGAAGTGAACAAAATCAATAAAGCCCGCTGACGGCGCCCTCGACGCAGTCGACGGCGGGGTTTTGAGATTTTCTCGAGACTTGGGATTTAAATTCCAATTAAGCATGCCGACGGTGCCATCGACCCCGCCGACGGCGAGCTCATGAAAAACACCTTTAACCGCTATTTTGACCAGTCAACCACCACTATTCATCGCCCCTTCCTCCTAAAAAAATGTCATTTTTGACCTAGGGCTTGAGAGATCTTAGATTGGGAGGAAATTTCAAGGCTTTTTGACACCAGATTTGATCGTCTCTAGGTAAGAGCTTCACTCCAAACTAAAAATATTTGATATTTCAAGGATTTCTTCCACATCGAGGAGATCCGAAAATTTTGAGAATGAGAAGAAAATATTGGGAAGAAATTCATGGAACTTAGTGTTAAACTCTTAAAATTACTTTTGAAAGCCATTATTTGCATATTTGAAGTATATTTTGGAATTTTTCTATAATTTGATTAGAATGAAATGGCTCCACGACAAAAGAGACGAATTGAGTTCGACGAGTCTCGCTTCTTCAATGTGATGGCTCAAACAATATTTACTTCAGTATTTAAGGGAAAGAAGTGTATACAAGATCGAGTTTTTCAGAGTCCAGGTGGAGAAATTGAACGAGTTAATGCCAAGCGGAGGTGGGAAAACTTTTTTTACACCACCAATAAAGCTGATGCAACTGTTGTGAAGGAGTTCTACGCCAATGTAATCTATTCTGAAAATGAAATCATTCAAGTGCGTGGATTTCCCGTTGAATTTACTACCGCCCTCATCAACACCTTTTACGAAGTCCCAGACTCTTATAGCCGCCACTATGAATCCTTTAGTACAATGGAAGGCCCCCTGAATGATGTGATCAACTTTCTCACTGATGGGAAAGGAACGTGGAAGATTAAACAACGAGAACATGTAAATTTTTCTTCTTCTATGTTGAATGCCACCTCTAAGGCGTGGCACTATTTTATTTCCTCTACTCTGCTACCGACTTATCACCATAGTGAGGTACTAGAGAATTATTTTTAAGAATATATTAACTACGGCAAGAAGTGAGACAAGTGGAGGGCTAGGACATCCTGGCCTTATTTATGCACTTTGCCAACTTTTTGGAATGGAAGCTGGAGATGAAGAATGGGTTCACCCTATGAAACCCATTAGTAAAGCCAATTTTAAAACTTATGAATCCCATGAGAAATGGAGAACTGGGAGTAGGAGTCAAGAACCTTCTACTAGTAGAGATGTCCCTTCTACAAGTTATGACCTTGCACCTTCTTGTTTTTCTACTCTGACTGACTTGATGAATGAGTTGACCTTGCAGCGGAAGAGCATAGAATTAATAAATGAAAGGATTGGAGGTTTAGAATGTCGACATGATTACGATAGTGAGTACCTTCAGAGGCATTCAAATTTTGAGATAGCTTATTACGAAGCTCAGGCCCAAAACTATAGAGGTGAGCCTGATGTTACTTTTTTTTAGTGCCCCCGATATACTCAGTACAGCCCGATCTACCTGCTGATCAAGGCGACGAAGATATAGCTTGGGATTTTGATATTTGATAGTATTTGATGTACTTATATATGTACTTTTATTTTTGTGATCTTTTGTAATAGAAATAAATGTTTCTGTGTATTTGGATTTTCATTTTTATTATGTTGTACTTAGATGATTTTTTAATTTTTGTTAAAAAGTTAGTGTTGTAGTTAAATTTAAATGTTTAGTATAATAGATGTTAAGTAGTATTTTGTGATGTAATTTTTATTTCGCATTTTAATTGTATTTGTTTTGTTTAGTATTGTGGTTGTGTTAGGAAATGCTGTGCTTGTTTAATATTTTAGTTTTATACTTATTTCAAAATTTCATTACCGAGAAATTCCTTTAATGATCTATATGTGTAGAAAGCTCCTAATATCACAGACCAGGTGAAGTATAAATTTTGAGAAGGCCTGCAAAATTTTTAGAAAGATGAAAATGCCTAAAATGTTGAGGTATGATTTATATTTAGAGTTTTTATTTCCACCTGTATTATTTTATATTTCAAAATTTAAGTTTGGGGGAGGCAAGAAAAAGATTAACTATTAGATGTCCTCTATTTAATTATTTTCAAAAATTATTTATATGATTTTATGTAGTGAATTAATTTAGGTAACTATATTTTGCAACTATTTAAATATTATGGTAGATTTAATTTTTGTAATGAAAATTAATTTTGTAACTTAAGATATTTAATATAAAAGAATAAGATTATAGTTAACTATTTAAATTAAAGGAAACAATATTTTGAAGTATTAAGAATCTGGAAATTCATTTGAGAATAAAAGATTGAGGCTCAATGATGTAAAAGCTACGAAATATCTACAAGGTAAGGGAATACTTTGAGTTTCAAATTTAGTGAAAGAAAAGTGAAGTTCAAAATCATTAAAGGCTATCCAGATATAGTAATCCACACTTGAAAAAGAAAAAAGAAAGGATTAAAAGCAATCCCTGAAAAGAAAAGAAAAATATATAGAGAAAAAAAATATCTGAAAGTGAGGAGAAGCTTGAGGAGATGTCTAATAAAAAATTGGCTTCACTGGACCTACCTAAAGAGAAAACCTAAATACATTCCTGAACTTATATTTATGGATTAGATCGCTTAAGCAGTAGTGTTCTCATGAAGTTCCTATCATTTGAATATTCTAAGTGACTTGATATTACAACATATAGTCATTCTTGAAATGAATAGAAGACTAGAACTCTTAAACTTGATGATGAGATAATCTTGTAGCTACAGAGTTAATTTAATTACTTGAATTTTTTTTCTGAAAATCTTACTATGGTATTTACTTAAATCCAACTTATAGTATTTCTGAATTAAGACTTTACTAATATAAATCTTAACTTTTATATAATACTAAAATTACTTGAGGACAAGTAATAGTTATGTTTGGGGGATTTTGACCAAAGGAAAAAAATATTGAGATTTTCATAACTATTTTACACTATTTTTGATGATATTACACTTTAAAGAAAGGTATTTTTGATGTTTTGTTGCAGGAATGACGAATTAGGGTCAATGGAGTAAAAAAATGCAAAAATGAGCGAATTTGGAGCGAAAAGGACCAAAATGTGAAAAATTGAACCAGGGTGTCGACGGTGAGCCCAACGGCGTCGAAGGTGAGAATTTTCCAAGACTCCATATTAAATAATTTAGAAGGCCCGCCGCCGGTGCCCTCAAGGCCGCCGGCGGCGTTTACCGAGACTCCAGAATTAATTCATTAAGAAGGACCGCCGACGGCACCCTCGAGGCCACCGATGGCGATCTCAGCGGTTATGACCAATCAGGCTTTGGATAAGGACAAATTTTGAAGAGATGCTTAGGCAACTCTTGGAAAAGCTCATCTACAACTTTAAAAGAAGATTATGACCGAAAAATTGAGAAGACTGTAGATTTACTGGAGGTTAGAAAGGTTCCATTAGTGTTTGCTAGAGTGTAAAAATTTTGAGAAATTCTTTGACAGATTGTAAGAGTGGAGGGAAAGTGAGAGATTTCTTCCTCCTTGCTGCTTCGAAGAGGAATTCTGTGTGCTGTAAAGAAAGGAAGACATTCAGAGAAACTTCGAGGAGTTTTCTTGGGGAGAAATTAGAGATAAGTTTATTTATTTATTGTAGTTTATATGACTTTGATTTTATATATGAATTCCGAGTTTTGTTGTGTTTTCCTCATGAGATCTGAGTAGTTTTCTTTGTCTTTCTCCTTGTCTCAAGATTTGTGAAATGATGATTTGAATTGGTGAAGCCATGAAAATGTTTAAGAAATTGTGATG
>NW_018165441.1:101322-124060 GCF_001263595.1 Phalaenopsis equestris | reverse complement strand
TTTGATTTGGGAAAGCCATGAAAATGTTTAACAAATTGTGATGATATTTTCACTTCCATCTTAATTTATTTTCAATCTAGCCAATTGATTTGTTAAAATATGTTGAGTTTCACAACTAAAGTGAAGATTTTGGGTACTGAAGTGTAGATGTTAGCCCTCAGGCGAGGGGAACGTGGGAGCTCCAAAGTGAGAGCCAGTATCCTCCCAGCCTAGCCTAAGATTCAGTAAACAAGCGTAAGATTTGTTAATGTTCTTTATGCCTGGACTAAAGGTAAAGAATAGGTATGCTCCTATTTGGCACAATATAATTTGAACTAATTCACTTTATCCATTCACTATAATTTCTTGACAAGGAGAAGGATGCTTTCTTACATATTGAATATCACATTCGTACCTTCATTAGTATATTTAGTTATTTAATAGTTAAAATTACATATTTATTTCAATTGCCTATTAGTGACAGATAAGCAAATTGAACTTCATTGTTGTGATTAAAGTATTGCTTTTCTAAAATCTTAGTTCATAGTTCTAATCTTACTCCCTATGGGATCGATATCTAGGACTCAATTAGAGCCATATATTACTTGAGTGATACGTATATTTGCGTTGATAAGTGTAACTTTACAATTCTTGAAAATTTATTATGTCCATATTTATCGAATCTATAACTGTTATTAAGTTTTGGTACCGTTGCTGAGGAGTTAAATTTTTTAGCAGCAGTATTAAATACTTCTATTTTTAAGAGCATATATAAAGTCGCGGTCAACCCTCCAAAATACTTCATATCCTCCACCATTACCCTCACCCCAAAGGAGATAAATTGCAAGAGATGGGAGTTTTTTAGGCCTATTAGTCTCACCAATGTGGTTACTAAGAGTAATAGAAAAATGATTGTTGCGAGAATTTAACCTCATCTACACAAAATGATCAGCATGAACCAAACTTCTTTTATTAAAGGAAGACGTATTGTTGATAACGTCCTATTATCATAAGAACTCTACCAAGATCTGGATAGAATCTGCAGGGGGGTAATTTGATATATAAACTGTACATAAGTAAAGCTTATGACACAATTCATTGGGATTTTATTGAGGAGGTTCTTCAAGCAAGAAGTTTCTCTCTAGATTTCATTAACTTAATCATGAGATGGCTAAATAACAATGCTCACTCTTTGCTTGTTAATGGGTTTTCAAATGGCTACTTCAAAGCAACTAGAAGAATCAAGCAAGGTGGCCCCCTCTCCCCAACCATTTTTTTTTTTTTTGACTACCTTTCTTTAATGCTTAATTAGGTCTCAAATTCATCTCCACATAATCAGTTCAAACATAGATCCAATATTGCCATCAACCACTTATCTTATGTAGATGATGTTCTACTCTTCTCTAACGCCACTAAACCTACTGCTAGACAAATCCACAAATGTCTTAATGGATTTCTTGTTTGTTCTGGGCTTATTTGAACAAGCAAAAATGCAGCATTATTTTCAGCAAAGGGGTCAAACAATCATTCAAATTGTGGCTTTCAGACTTCACTGGCTTCAAATCTTCCAGCTCCCTTCTAAAATATTTCGGGGTTCATTTGCTAAAAGGTAGGACCATACAAATTGAATTTGATAAAGTGGTTACAAAGATCCAAACTAAGCTTCTCAGTTGGGCAAACTCCTTTCTCTCTAATGAAAGAAGAATTACATTCTTAAAACATGTACTTTCTACTTTCCCTTCTTACATAGATGGCCACTTTGAAGAAGAGCACACAACTGCTACTTGAGCGAACATTCAAAAGAATTCTTTTGTGAGTTCAAAGAAACCAAATGCACTGGACAATTGGAATACTCTCTGCAAACCTGTTGATAGTGGAGGGATTGGTTTTAGAAGCTTTAAACACATGCAACATATCAATTTTTTCAAGCTTTGGATACACTTCAGGTCTCAGGAGTCCATATGGGCAATTTTCCTGAATAGCAAGTACTGGAGAGATTGTCATCCCTCTCTTGCCACTCCTAAGCTGGGTGATTCAAAAATCTGGTCTCAAATGCTTAAGATAAAGGACACTACTGAAGAACATTTCATTTGGGAATTAGAGGAGGGGAACATTAATTTCTGGTTGGATAACTGGATGGGAGATGGCAAGCTAGCTAATGTACACCCAGTCGCCTTAACCACAATTACTAAGGTGTCAGATTGCCGGAATGAGGGACATTGGAATCTCCTTTCCCTTCAGAATATTCTAGATACCTCCACCATTCACAGGATTACTAGCATACCACTGGATCAAACCAAGAAAGATAAACTCATCACTAAAAAGGGCACATCTCAATCCATTATTGCTTACATCTACTCCCTTATGTCTGATGGATTGAAGACCCCATGGGGGAAACCACTATGGGGAAAATTTCATTCTCCTTCTATGTACTTCTTTTGTTGGAGACTCTTTTCTAAGCTTATCCCCATTGACAACATCTTGAAGTTGAAAGGGTTGAGAGGCCCATCATGTTGTGTCCTATGCAAAATGCAAGAGGAAAATACTACTCACCTTTTTTTTCCAATGTAACTTTGTTCAGCAAGTGTGGTCAGCAGTGATTAACCATTTGAAAGTGCAAACTATTGCTCTTACTTGGGAGCTGTTTCACATTTTCTGGCAAGACTAGCATCAGTTGAAACTTATAACCATACCTTGCGTTGTGGCATGGTTCATTTGGATGGCTAGGAATAAGGCTAAGTTTGAAGATCAACAGAAGCTTCCTACAAAAGCAGCATCTAACTGTCTTGCTTTTTTGAAAAAAACTCTCTCTATGGAAGGCTTTTCCTGACCTTCTTTTATTTGGAAACATTTCCAGTCAACCTATCCCAGAACACTATTTAGTATATTGGCTCAAAGCAGAAGTTGGGTGGCTGAAAGTTAATACTGATGGCAGCTTTTACCAATTTAATGTTGGTATTGGGGGACTTTTCAGAAACTCACAGGGCTCTTGTCTTCTTAATTTCCTTTCTCCAAATTTTGCAGTAGACGCTTTGGAGCCTAAATCTATTGTTATTTATTGGGCTATCCACATTGCTTTTTGAGCCAAAATACAGAATTTATTGGTTGAATCTGACTCCAAGACCTTGATCACCATTCTCTTGAATCAACATTACTGCCCTTATCACATTCTCAAGTAGAAAAATAAGATCCACCTCATCTCCTCCAACATCAATCTAAAATTCCACTTTGTCCACAGAGAAGGCAACCGACCTGTAAATTTGCTTGCACAAGCTGGTCTAGGGGACAGACAGTCCATTCATTACTGACAGTCCAATCCCTATTATCTTGTTTTGTTTTGAATGCATTTTCATCTTTACAGACTTCTGTACTTCCTGTTATCTTGTTTTGTTTTGAATGCATTTCATCACCTTGGAAGGCTAAGCCCTTCTAGGTGAACTTTTGATTTATATAAGTACTCAATCGAACGAGTAGATGGTGGTGGCGGCGCTAATAGCTCTGCTATGGTTTCCATGGGGTTTTTGCTGTCTTGGCTGGTAAAATAGTGGTGGAGACAGGTTTTTTCTGCAATTTCAAACTCTTCTTGGAGCTTGTTCTGGTTGTGGCTTCTATATATATATATATATATATAGTTGAGTGTATATATATCACTATAATATATAAACAGAATATATTTATACATCTGTAAGCTCAAAGATAAGTAACAATTATAAGGAGGGGGCCATCAATAAGGTCCCCCCGAAGCAAAAAAGGCAAAGAAGTTTGTAGACACAATGACCCTTTAGGATTCAGCACCAATCTTTGCTAAGTAGTTGGCTGGTTTGTTGCCCTCCCTGTAAATAAAGTGCAACTCTATCTTCAGCTCCTTCATCATTTGTCTCATCTGTTTGATCCACTGGGTGATGTGCCAAGGGGGGTTTTGTTTGCCTGATATATACTCCAGGAGCTGGGCTGAGTCTGTCTGCACGTGTATCCATATCCATCTGTTCATTATAGCAAGCTTAAGTGTCCAATACATGGCCATTGTTTTAGCCTCCATAGCATCAACTGCATTAATTGGGGATTGGTAATACAACATACAATTACCTTTGTAGTCTCTGAACACACCTCCAATTCCTACTCTTTTAGGGTGGAAGCTACCATCAATGTTGATTTTGAGGAAAGGGTAATTGGGCTTCTTCCGGTATACTTTTTGCACTGTATATTTGAGGGAGCTCCCAATTCCTAACAAATTCATAATGTTGGGAAATTTCTTCTATTGGATGAATTTTTTTATGTAAGCCATGCAGTTTGTGGCAACTTATTAGTGCTAGCCTTTTGATCCTCATATTTATTACTCTTTCTAGCTGCCCAAATAAACCAGACCACTATGAAGCAAATTGGTCCCATGTTGTTGTCATGCCAGCCCTTCCAGCAACTTAAAAAAGTTTGTGCCACTCCAAGTTAGAAGTGTTAATCTTTAGCTTGGTCACCACTGACTTCTAGGTCTCCTGAGAGAAATGAATGTAAAAAAATAGATGTCTAGTAGATTCTTCTGCCTTGTTGCAAAGACAGCAGATGGAGGGGCCTCTCATACCCATTAACTTTAGAATGTCATCAGTGGAAATTAGGTTATTGAAGCATCTCCAGTTGGAAAAGTACATAGAAGGAGAAAGAAATTTGCTCCACAAGCATTCACCCCAGGGTACCTCAGCCCATACATACAGCCTTTTGTATATTGGTTTGGTTATGCTCCGATAAGCAGTGGACATTAGACCCAACTGGTCTTGTTTACTTCTATCAAAAGCAATTTTGGAGAAATCTGTTGAGCTGAATCATCAGTTAAAATGAGCTTTAGCTTGTCCAGGGACTAGTAGTTCCCCTCCCAGCGCTCCTGCACCTTTAATCGAACTCCAAATTCTTAATCAGTGGTTCAAGGATTTCAGATGGGCACCATCCGTCATGCCAAAATTTAATTTGGCCATGACCCAAGTCCCGTAAGAACTGCTGTTCAGCATCCCCTCTGGCTTTTAGCATGTTTCCCTAGGCTCTAGAGTCCCCCATACTTTTGTTTAACAAGTTTGGATGGTTGAATCTACAATATTTAGATAAAAGGAACTTGGACCATAAGGTATCTTATTGTCTGAATCTAATCCATAGCCTGCACAAGCTGTGTTGAAAGTGAATCGAGCCTCTGAACCCCAGGCCACCTGCTTCAAAAGGTTTAGCAGCCTTCTGCCGGCTAGCCCAAATCATTTGCTTCCTCTGGCCAGTCCAAAGAAACCTGTTTAAACTTCTATCAAACAAGAGTTGAGTACTTTTCTTCATTGCACCCATTTGAAGAATGTATGATGAGAAGGTTGTTAAGATGATCTTCAATAAAGTGATTCTCCCCCCATTTGATAAGAAGGAGTTGGTCCAGCATTGCAGTTGTGTGTTTGTTTTATCAACAACATCATCAAACTGAGATTGCTTGGTTCTAACTTTAAGAAGATGCACTCTTAAGTATTTGAATGGAATAAACATAGATGAGAACCCTGTGAGGTTCATGGTCCACTATTTGATGTGTGGGGGAACTTTCTTACTGAAAAGTACTTGACTTTTTTCCTTATTGACTTCCAACCCAGAGATGTTCTGAAACTCCTTGAGGCAACCTTGCAGCATGTGAGCAGTAGCTTTGTTGGCCCTTGAGAAAATAACTATGTCATCAGCATAAATCAGATGACTGATATCTGTTGTTGACCTATGTTGATATTGATTATATTTTTTTTCCTTTTACATGGGCCATCTATACGTCTTGAGAAGTAATCCAGTGCTAGAATGAAGATTGTGGGTGATAAAGGGTCTCCTTATTTTAGACCTCTAGAAGCTTGGATAAATCCATGGGCTTTACCATTTATCAGTACAAAATTCCTATTACCCTCTAACCACCTTTTGATGATCAGACATGAGTCCTTAGAGAAACCCCTTTCCTTCAGCATGTCTAGCACAAAAGCCCAGTTTATCATATGATAAGCGTTCTTAAGACCAAACTTGTAAATTAGATTCCCCCCCCCCCCCCCATCCCCCCCCCCCCCCTCTGCAAGGCCTGTCAATATGATGTAAGAGCTCCTGGATAAGTAAGACAATGTCTTCAATGTATTTGGCCTTTACAAAGGTAGCCTGCTTTGGGCTAATGAGTTATTGTAGATGAGGTTGAATTTTGTACAGTAGTATCTTACTAATAATTTTACTGATGACATTTGTTAGGATAATTGTTCTAAAATGATGCCAATTCTCCTTTCTATTACCTTTAGGTATGAAGAAAATGTTGGCCATACTTACATAATTAGGTAGCTCCAGTCCCTGGAAGAATCCCTGAATGACAGCCACCACATCATCCTTTATGATCTCCCAGGATTTTTTGTAGAAGTCAGAAGTGAGCCCATCTGGTCCAGCAGCCTTGGAACTATCAATGGAGTGGAGAGCTCACCTGATCTCCTCTTCATTTGGGGTGTCAGCAAGATTAATGTTTGAAGTCTATTGATGGTCAGAGGTAAACAAACCAGTTTCAAAATGCCCCCTACAGTGTGAGGAATTAGTCATTAGTTGTTGACAGTACTGTACAACACTCTCAGTAATGCGAACCTCCTCCCTGATTGTGTTCTCAATGTTATCTTTTATCTGATGGATCATATTACAGTTTCTTCTATATTTGATACAAGCATGAAAGAACCTGGTGGTCCTGTCCCCCTCCAACAATTTATTTGTGGCAGCTTTTTGTTTCAAAAATTTCTCCTGCCAGGATATGGTAGTGAGTAACTTTTCATTGGCTTCCATCAAGGTGGCTTCATCAATTCTACCATTCATAACATCAGCTTCAGTGTCTCTTAACTCCTACTCAGCATGCTCCACCTCAGTTTGTATGTTACCAAACGTCTTCTAATTCCAACTCTTCAGTGCCTTGCTAAATTTTTTTCTCTAATCCCTAGAGTTTCACTAGGGGATTAGGATGGTCATACTCCTTCCAGTGCTCCTTGACAATGTTCAGAAAATCTGTGTGGGATGACCATAAATTCAAATATCTAAAAGGGGCCTTGATATGGTTTTGATTGACAGTTATAGAGATGAGCAAGGGCCTATGATCTGAGCCTGCCAAACAGAGATGAGTCACTGTGGTGTGCAAAAAAAGCTGAAGCCACTTGTCATTTACTAGGAATATGTCTAGTCTTTGCCAAAGTCTTCCTCTTCTCCAAGTGAAGTCTTCCCCACTGTAACTAAGATAAAAAAGGCCTGCATTATTAATGTTATCATTGAAAGAGGTCATTGTAGACAAGTTAGGGGGTCTGCCCCCACTTTTCTTAGCAAAAGTGGAAAGGCAGTTAAAGTCCCCTCTCACCAGCCAAGGCTCCGCCTGGTGATTTTGAATCAAGCTCAGTTACCTCCATAGCTCCTGCCTAGCTGTCTTATTACTCCCAGCATAGATTATAGTGGTTTCACCCTCATGTCCAAC
Source organism: Phalaenopsis equestris (assembly GCF_001263595.1). Taxonomy (NCBI): domain Eukaryota; kingdom Viridiplantae; phylum Streptophyta; class Magnoliopsida; order Asparagales; family Orchidaceae; genus Phalaenopsis; species Phalaenopsis equestris. Next base: position 116,610 of record NW_018165441.1, on the reverse strand, counting down.
TATGTTGAAAGAGAAATGTAGATATTGGGAGTGGTCCCTCAAGACCACACAATTTACCTCAGTTCTGTTGAATAACCAGATCTTGTTATTTAGATTGCTGAAAAGGACATAGCCAAGGAAATAGCTGAGAATTTTTTTATGGTTTTTAAGAGCCAATTGTTCTAAAATTGCAAAACACTATAATTGATGCTTCCAATTTAAAAATTTTAGTCTTTTCAATGAAAGGGGGTGAGTTATCCCCCTTATGTTCCAATAAAGGCGATTAATCATGTTGGGGGGGGGGGGTAGGGGTTGAGATCTGGATCTCCCCCTTGTGTTGTGAGTATTTGACATTTTCTGACTCTTCTGAGGGCTGCCTGGTATTAATGAAAGCTTATCCTTCTCCTTAATGTCATCCACTTTTGCTTTCTTTTTTTCTTTTTTGCTTTCTGAGTTTGCCATTCTTCTGCCAGAGCTTGGGTCATCTCTTGAATCCCCTCAGTTAAGGGTCTAGAGTATTCACTAACTATTTTCAGTTCAGCTGCTTTATTGTAATCTTGAGGGCAAGTGTCCTTATCATTATTTGTCTTAATCATTTTCTCCTTCTCAGCATTTGAATAATTTATTGTGGACCTTTCCTCCACCAACATAATCCTTGGGTGAGAGTGTTGCTTGTGTGTAGAAGTATGAGTTTCCCTCTCCATTGTGTTCAGAACCTGGTCATCTGACTGCAGATTTTCTTCAACAGGAGGAATTGGAGTTTCTTCAGCAATGCCATTAGGATGAACTTTATGGGGGTTATGAGTATTTCTTCTTGGTGGGGGGGGGGTGCAATCTGTAGCATTTTTAAATTGTATGTCCAAACATTTTGCAATGTGGATAATAGTATGGCATTTGTTCTGTTACCACTTCTTGCCAAAAGCCATCTGACCCAGTCCCTATCCAGATTCTCCTCATCATAGGGAGGGTGATGTCCCTTTCAATGAGGATTCTAGCAAGAGCTGGTCTAGCCTTGTTGTAAGTTGGGGTATCCACTTTTAAGGGTATGCCAATGGCATTAACTATGTTAAATAATTCATTTAATTTAAAAAAGTGTAGAAGGAGGCCTAGAAATTTAAATTATATTGCCACCACAGGTGGATCCTTATTAGGGTCAAAATCTGGAGTCCATTTTATTTTCTTCATTGATGATCCAACTATCATTACTGATTGTTTTGCAAACAATCTAACATAGTCCTCTTCCGCTGTCAATTGTATGAGGAGATGTCTACCATCTAAAAGGCCTAGTTGTCAAGCTTCATTGAATTGCAGAGAATCGAAGAATTTTCTCACCAAATCGATTTTGGGGTGTCCTAGCATAAACTTTCCAATAAGAGTGAACCTTACCTCAGAGTTAATCTCAGTCATATCTTGTGCTGAGAAAGAAACAGCAGGCTCACCCTCTAAGCCAACAGGATGAATACATGTTGCAGAACCCTTACCAGCCATGGTGTCATGGAACAATTGGAGGAAAACCAGATTTTCACGATCTTGCAGTGCTTCCTTTGATTTGCCCACCACCCCAGCATAGGTGGCTCTTGTCCATTTCACATTGGTCTCCAAATCAATAGGTGTTTCCATAGGATTACCTCAGCTTCCAATGGAATAATAATATTTAAAATCTCTGAACCCGGGAAGGGGCAAAACTATGGAACTAGCCTCCAAAAGGGAAAGCAATCTTCAGAGGGACTCTGGAAACCTCCACCAAGCCTCCACTTATCGTCCACCAGCCCCAGGGAGTCATCTTCCCCTTGGAAACCCTAGCAGAGCCCGTTCCAGGGCCGCCTATATATATATATATATATATATATACATATACATATACATAAATTTACATGTAGATACAAATATTGATAATAGAATAGTATCTCCTAACCTGAGGACCTTCGGGTAGGGTGCAGGACCAATGTTACTATTCACCAACACTTGTTTAGAAGTTTCCTCTTGCTTTCTCAGGTTGCTGATAGCTTTAGCCCAATCAGAGTGATTAATTTTGTGGATTATTTGATTTACAAAATACATATATGCAACATAATAAATAAAATTTTTTCTTATGACACTATTATTTTTTACTACTAAATCAAAATTTCACTTTATATGCCTAACAAATTAAAAAATTTTGGGTGTTATCCTATAGAAGTTCACTAGTGAACTACTATGATCGGGGTAAGAGTTTTCCTCCTCTGATTGTTTGGTTGGTATTTTCTACACAAGGTTGGACGGGATAAAGCACACATATTACTTATGGCTGCCTACAAATGTCCCTTGAGAATTATGAGTCTGAGCTTAAACCCAACTCAAATTTTTATAATCAGTTTTGATCTTCTATATATGTGCCACTTAACCTTTATTTACAGACATACACATGAATTTTGTGCTTGTTTAATCCTTCATAATATTTGCATGCTCTACTTGCAATTCTTGCTCCTTTCAGCAACAACATTGGAGACAACAGATACGCACTACCACTTTTTTTACTACACTTTCTTATTGTGCTTTATTGTATTTATTTTGTTATTCTATTTACAATACTTATAAAGGATCCCTAAGGTAGACTGTAGCAGGGAATATTTTTAGGAGGCATACTACACCAGGCCATGAGACTCAACAAAAATTACATGCTCACATATAAACCCTAAAATCTACAACCATCATGACAAGGAGCTCAGAGGAAACTATAAGCAGATGAAGGACAATTCCAGATGACAATCATGACCTAGCAATGGAGCAAATCTTCCTCAGCAAAACTTTCCTTGGACTTAAATAACACATAACCTTAAAACTATCTGCACAAAGTAAATCCTCACGCTATATTTTAGGATTTTGTTGGATCATATATCGTACGATATATGCCCTAAACTCTTTTAAGATTTTAAGGTCATTGTTTGATACGATGTAAATCCTCTTATTTTTGAAGGTTGTTTTCACAATCGTATATCGTGTAGATAAAGTCCTAAAATCATAATAATTGATAAGAGTAAACATCAAATAAATATCATTTCAAAAATTTAAGGACAAATCATAAGTTAGTTTGAGAGGCCATTGGGGTTCACCTCAAAATCTGTGACATCCCCTACTTCTTGCTCCTTTTGATTCTAAAAGAACATTGAGTCCACATTAAGCCATTCCCATTTGACTTTCCTATGTCTAACCTTGAAAACTAAATGTTGAATTCATGAAGATGAAACCCCAAATCTTAATCAAGAGTTTTTTAAGTGACTTTGGTCATTTAAGATGTAATTTGCCTTTATAGAGAATTAAGAACACAAGTAATGTAAATCATATCTAATCTTTATATTAGGTAGAAGAATTTTTAGTCACACAAAAGGTTTGCAAACCAAAAGAATGTCATAAATTCTTTATTTTATATAATTGAGCTAACTGACAGGTAGTATGCCTATCTCTCACTATGTTGTATTACTTGTGGTGTCGTGCTTGATTACTAAAACTATTAAATATATGATATCCATTCGATCTAATTTTTTAAAATCATACTACTATTTTTTAAAAAGAAAATTATATATGTATTAAATTAAATTATTTTATAAGAGACCAACTAAAGTTCAATTCGGCTACCAACATTGTGGAGGTAATATCATTGAGGAATTAGATTTGAGTAAAGCCTATGATAGATTGTGTTGGGACTTCATTCCACTGATATTGATGGTAAGGGGTTTCCAACTAGATTTTTGCAAGCTAACTAAGTGATGGACGAAAAATAATACATACTCCAATCTACTACATGGTCAAACTCATGGTTTCTTCAAATCTAGTAGAGGGATAAAGCAAGGTGATCCCTTATCACCTATAATCTTCATTCTAGCCTATGATTATTTATCTAAGGTGCTCATTCAAACTCAAGCCCAATCCACCAACACAAGATATAGCTATAAATCAAATATTTTTGTATCTCACCTAGCTTATGCTGATGATGTGATAGTGTTCTCCAATGCTTCCAAACTAACAGTAAGGAAAATATTTAATACTCTTATGAAATTCCAAAAAAACTCAGGAATGTGCTGGAATTAAAAAAAAAGTACAATATTATCTTTGGCAAGGGGGTCAAGACTCATATTAAACACTTGAGTATTTCATTCACTAATTATTACTATTGTGATATTATGCTAAAATACCTGGGTTTGCAGCTATTAAAAGAAAGAAAAAGGCAGACTTATTATGAAGACATCGTAGAAAAAGTTAACAACCAACTAAATTGTTGGACATCCTCATTTTCATTTAATGGGGGTAGGAATACACTAATGAAGAGCATTCTTACAGCCTTATCTTCGTATATGATGCAAATTGTTAACATGGAAAAGATCAACATTTGATACTAAAGAGAAGCTTTAAAAATATTCTATGGTCTAGCCAAGGAAAATAGATGAGTTGGGCAAGTAGGCAGAAAGTCTATAAACCACTACATGATGGGGGCTTGGATTTTAAGGGGTTCTAAAATCTAAACCATATTATTTTTTACAATTTTAGGATTAGATTCAGGCAATAAGATTCTCTTTGGGATAAATTCTTAATGGGCAAGTACTGTAAAGATAAGCATCATACTACTATTGCTAGAAGATTGGGTGACTCTAAAGTTTGAAGTAACAAGTAAAGATAAGAGAGAAACTTGAAGAATTATTTACTTAGGAACTTGGCGAGGGACAAATTAAATTCTATCTTGATAATTAGGGATTGGAAGGAAAGCCGAAACATCTTCATGAGAAGGGTACTAATCTGAACTTTAAAGTTGTTGAATGCCGGGAAGAGAAATAGTGGAGTTACAGAACTTTGAATTCCCTATTAAATCAAGAAAAAATGAAATATGTTACCACTATCCATTTCAACAGATAAAAAAAGAAAACAAAATTATTACCAAAAATGATAAAAAAACAACCTCTGTCTCAGCACATAAATAATTACCTTAATATTTGGAGATATATTAGGTAGAGGTATAAAATCTATAGTAAATTTCTTACACCATGCATTTCCTTTTCTACTATAGACTAATTATGAACCTGCTACCAATTGATGACATCTTTAAATTAAAAGGAATTAGACACCAATTAAACTATATTCTCTGTAATTAAGAGGAAGATTCACTTGGCCATTTCTTTTTATCTTGTAAGTTTGCACTATTGGTACGAAAAGTGCTAATTGAAAAATTTTCTATTAATGTTATGACCTTGGGTTGGTGGATTCACAAAACATGTTGGGAGGATTGGTATAAGAGGAAACTCATACATATATCAATTATTACTGTTGAGTTCATTTGGATGGTCAAAAATAACTTTAAATATGGAAATTTGATCTGACTAAACAATAGGCTATCAACAACTATATGACATATATAAAAAGAATCATTAAATATACTAAATAATTTCCTAAAACTGCTACTCCATGTGCAAATTAGGGAGTTGAGTTGGTGGCTAATAGGATAAAATGAAGGAAACCTATTAAAACTTCGATCAAATTTAGTATTGATGGGAGCTTTAGCCAGAAAGATGTAGGAATTTGGGGTGTATTCAGAGATCATGAGAGAAAATGACTCCTGTACTTTCAAATTCAACTACATGAACTTGATGCCCTTGAGACAGAAGCTATGGCTATTTTTTGGGCATTTACAAGAGGTTGGAACTTTTTTCATATTGCATTAGACTCTATGCAACTTCTACAAATGCATGAAGGAAAGAAAATGGCCCCTTGCCCCTTGGCAACTCGTCCACTGGGTTAACAGAATCACTTCCAATGAACTTAATATTCATACCACTTACTCTTTCATCCACAGAGAAGGTAACAAGCCTGCCAATTGACTTGGCAAAATAGGAATTCATAATGAAGATGCAATTGTTAGTTACTCTCCTAATCCTCCTTTTTCTCTACTTTTGCATGGTGATAACATTAACATCCCCTTTATTAGAGTTAGTACTAAATAGTTCATCTCAATGTATTGCTCATATATATATATATATATATATATATATATGGTGTGTGTGTGTGTGTGTGTTTATATTTTTTTTTGTGTAGAAAAGGGTGATTCTATTCCAAAAAGATTCGTTTACAAATTCTAAGGTAAGATACAATTAAAAGATCCTTTTCCAAAAGAAAAGCAAGAGAAGAGGAAGGGGTTTTGGAAATAAGAGTTGAGCTAGAAGCATTCCCAAATTTTGCCAACCAGTTAGTAAGATTATTGCCCTCTCTATAGATAAAAGTAAAATGAATGGAAGGAGGAGTTCTTAAAGCCTTAATCTTCTTAAGCCAATGAGAAATGTTCTAGGGATGAGAATCTTGATCAGTGAGAACCCTCAAAAGTAAGGAGGAATCCATCTTCACCTGTAAATTTGCTCAATTATTGAGATTTGCTAACTTAATGGCCCAAAAAATAGAATCCACCTCAGCTTCCAAAGGATCCTTGACAGAAATAGAAGAGTAGAAGAACAAAAGACACCTTCCTACATGATCCTTGAAAACACCCCCTATACTAGCAACTTGATATGAAAAGCTATCATCAGTGTTAGCCTTAATAAAAGGTTGGGAAGGTCTTTCCCAAATAATTTTTATGACCTCAAGTTTTGGGGGGTACAACCTTAGAAGCAGGGATGAAGCAACTATCAAGTGAACCATGTCAGGATAAAAGAAATAGAACCTAATTTTATCTTAGCCTAACTTTTCCGACAAAGATTTAACTGATTCCAATCCATTAAAATGGTATCAATGGTTAAACATTTGAGGAAATCCTTCCAAACAATTTGTGAATAGGGGCACTAAAAAAATAGATGGGGAGAAGATTCTTCTACCTGCAGTGATAGAAAGCACTTGGAGGGACCTTTCAACCCTTTGAGTTTTAGGATGTAAACAATAGGAGCAAAATGGTAGAGCAATCTCCAACCCAAGAAACACATAGAAGGAGTGAGAAATTTATTCCAAAGGCAGTCAGCCTAGGGAAATGACGCCCAAAGATACAATTTAAAATAGATTGCTTGGGTTAAGCTTTGAGATTTACTTTAAGAGCTAGCTACAAAATCTTTTATTTTAGTATCAAGGGCTAACTTAGATATAGCTTCAGTAGAAGAAAGCATGACCATAATGTGTAGCAAAGCAGTTGACCACTTGTTTCCTTCCCAACAATCAGCTACCCGTACATCAAAGTTGGAGTTTTGATGAAGAGGATGCAACATTTCCTCATGACACCATTTATCCTACTAGAAGTTGATGTTTCCTTGCCCCAAATCCCATAAGAAATGTTTTTCAGCTTGTTGTCTTACCTTAAGGAGACTGACACATAGTTTAGAGTCCCATATTTTCTTTACTACTAGATTTGAATGTATTCCCTTGCAGTATTTACCCAACAGAAATTTGGCCCAAAGTGAGCCCTGTTGCTTGAATTTGATCCACAGCTTACAAAAATTAATTTGTTGTAACTGGGAGCCCTTTAAATCCCAGTTCCCCTGCAACTAATGGCCTTGCAACCTTATGTCAGCTTGCCCAGTGGAGTTGTTTTCCTTGCCTTGACCATAATAATATGTTAAAGCATCTCTCTAAATGGAGCTAAGTACTTATTTTCAAGACAAAAATTTATAAAATATACTGTGGGAAAGTGGTTAAGATACTTTTCAGCAATGTAATTTTCCCCATTGGAAAAAAAGGAACTAGTCCAACAGTTCAGTTGGGCATCAATCTTGGTAATAACCTGATCAAACTACACTTGTTTAACTCTTCCTTTGATGAGGGATACTCCAAGATAATTGAAGGGAATGGAAGTAGTGGAAAACCCAATGACATGTTGTATCCACTATTTGAGATGATGTTTAGTTCTGCAGCTAACGAGCGAAGTGCATTTAGTGGTATTGAATTCCATGTCCAAGCACTGGTGGAAATCCTCAAGACAATGCATAACTGGTTTAACAGCTGATTTAGTGGCCCTGAAAAACAATATGATATCATCTGCATAGAGCATGTGACTTATAGACAGATTAGACTTATGATGAAACAAGTTAAAGAAAGTAGAAGGAATTATGATATCAAGTATCCAGGAGAAGTAGTCCATAGCCAAGATAAAAAAGTGGTTGATAGTGGATCACCTTTCTTGAGGCCCCTATTAGCAGTGAAAAAACCATGGGCCCTGCCATTGATAAGAATGGAGTTAACCTTACCTTGCAACCACCTGGAAATGAGCTCATAGAAAGTGGAGGGGAACCCCGTGACCCTTAGAGTATCAAGAATGAATTTTTAGTTGATGATGTCATAAGTTATCTTGACATCCAGCTTATAGATTAAGTTCCCTCCTCTGCAAGGCCTATCTATTTCTGTCACTAGTTCTTATGCCAATAATACACTATCATTGATACTTCTGCCAGTGATAAAAGCAACTTGATTGGGCCTGATTAGCTTGGAAAGATGAGGCTTCAATCTGTTCACTATGATTTTGCTAATGATCTTGCTAAAAACTGCGGTAAGGGAAATGGGTATGAAATGTTGCCAATCGGTTTAATAGGAAAATTTGGGGATCAAAACTATATTAGAAGCACTGAAGTAATTGAGGAGAGCATTACCTATGAAGAAAGATTGAATTGCATTAATCACATTAAGCTTTACTATATTCCAGCACTTCTTATAAAAATCTGAAGAATAACCATCTGGCCCAGCAGTTTTACTAGGATCAATGGTATTAAGAGCTCCTTAGATTTCTTCTTCAGTGAGAATATCAGTCAAATTGAGTGTGTGGACATAATCTACATCCTACTAGAACACAGATGCATCCAGATGGGTTTTCTGAGAAGAGGATGAGTTTAGAATTCCCTAGAAATACTCCACAACATCATTGGCAATGGTAGAACCTTCATGAAGTTTGATACCTTCAAACTTCACAATGTTGTGAATGAAATTATGTTTCCTACTATATTTTATGCAAGCATGATAATAACTGGTATTACTGTCCCCATCATTGAATTTACTGATGGCAGCTTTTTGTTTGAGAAAATTTTCAAGACAAGTTGTAGTAGTGAGGACCCTCTAATTAGTTACAAAGATAGAAGCTTCTTCCATATTGTTAGCATTTTCTAATTGTGTCAGGTTTTGCTAGGCCTAGTCCACAAACTTGTAGACATCCCCAAATGTGTCCTAACTCTACTGCCTAGGCACTTTGCTGATTTTCTTCTATAGGAAAAACGATTTAATTAGAGGGTTGGGATGAGAGATATCTTTCAAATTTGCTGATATGGTATGGAGGAAATCTGGATGAGTTGACCACATAATTAAATAACATAAGGATTTATGCCCATTACCAGAGTAAGCATTAATAGAGAGTAATAAGGGTCTATGATCAGATCCAACAAAATTGAGATGGATAATAGATGTGTGGAGATAAGATTGAAACCAGTTGTCATTAGCAAGGATCCTATTCAACCTTTCACAAGTGTTTCCCCTTCTTTAAGTTAATAGAGACCACTAAATTCAAGGTCAAAGAGCCATGCAGTCTTAATGTCATCATTAAACTTTGTCATAAGGGCCAGATTGCAATACTATTAAAATCACCCTTAATCAACTAGCTGGAAGACATTGATGTACCTATAGAGTGTACGTTAGACCATATCTTTCCCTTTCATTTTTTGTGCATCCTGCATAGATTATTGTGATAAAACTAGTATTGTCAGACATGTTAAAGGAGATATGAAGGAATTTGGGGTGATTGATCAAATGGTAAATCTAATTTATTTTCTAAAGAATAACCAAATTTTATTACTATAATTGACCTAAAAATCAAATCTAGGGAAAAGGGAAAGAATTTTTAATTTTATTAGAATGTTTGTGAACCGAAGGTTCTAAGATATCCATACACCAAAATTTGTGCTTTCTATTGAGAAATTGAAGCCTTTTAGAGAAAGGGGGTGGGCAATCCCCCTTATTTTCTAGCATAAGAGGTTAATCATGATGGGAGGGCTTGGACTTACCCCTAGTGAGCCTGGTTAGGGACTCCCTCCTAGTAGAATAAGAGCTTCCGACTTCAATGATTAGAGTATTATCCAAGGTGGTCTTCCCCTCAATCTTACCCTTCTTCTTTCTCCTTGATTTTTGAATCTGACAAATATTTTCCATTTCATCCTGCATCTCCAAAATTGGAATACTGGTGGAATCAATCTGAACATCTGGCTGCAGTTTCAATGGTTGATTAGTTTGTAGAGGAAGTTCTTGTAGTTCAGCCAAAGCTGCCTCAATAAGGGAGATTGTATATGTCTCAAAAATGTCAGGATTAATATCTGCTTGGTTCATCTGAGGTGTCTCACCAAGATTAGTGGGTTCAAAACCAGCCTTAGCAGCCACCACTGGTGCAGGTTCATCAACCTGTAGAAAAATAGATGGATGAAGGTTTGCATCAGATGGAAAATGGGTATGCTTTGCAGATTTTAATATGGGATGGAGCTTGGAACATTTTTTATTAGTGTGGCCAAAAATTTTGTAGTGGGAGCAGTAATATGGCTTTTGTTCCATGACTATAGGTTGCCAATAACCATCGTGGTTAGTGCCCAACCATACTTCATCTATGGAGGAAGGTAATGTCCCTTTCCACTAGAAGTCGAGCAAAAGAAGGCCTATTCAAGTTAAAAATAGAGATATCAAGTTTCATAGGCCTTCCCAATAGTGCGCCAATTGAGAAAAGAACTTTGTGGTGAAAGAAATGAAGTTTCAAACCGGGAAGCTTAAACTAAATTGGAATAATGGGGAGCACTTTTTCAGGGTTTCATTTCAGCAATTTCATTTGATTACCCACAATATTAATTAACTTCTTAAAAAATATGCATGCATAATCCTCTTCATTAGCCAAACAAATCATTACATGTAGGCCATTAAATAATCCCACCTTCCAGTGACTAGTAGCTTGAAAGCATCAAAATGCTTCCTTCTTAGGTCCATTTTCGGATGACCCAACTAAAATTAACCAATGAGGGTAAATTTGCATCGCATGGAGAGATTAGAAACTTCATTTTTAGAGAAAATAAGGGCAGGCTTACCACCCTTCTTAGAAGCTTTCTTGAACAGATAACCTTCCTCATCCCCTACCATAACTTAATGGTAAGTTTGAGGGAACACTAGTTTATCACCCAACAAACCCGTAGGAGAGACAACTACTTCTTATTATTTCCTCACATTGATGGGGTTAGCTTGTTACAAAGAAGTATCCATTTGTAACTGAGAAGAGCCTGGAACAATACACAACAACACGAAGAAGTAAGAAGCCAACAAGGAGAGGTGAATCCAATGGAACAGTAAGCATCCATTTGCTATGCCAGTTCACCAAAAATGATAACTCCACCAAGGAAGTAGTTGCCAAACTCACTTTTTAAGACCCCAGCAAAGCGATTAGTAGCATTACAGAGGAGAGAAACTAAGGGAAGTAGAAGTTGCGCAGCCGCAGAGCAAAGTTAGTTGCCATTTTTCTATGTGTATGTATTTATGTATGTATGTATGTTTGTATGTATACTTATATTTATGAATAAAATAATGAAAGATAAAGTTCTTTGGATTTTGATAAATTTAAATGCCAAAGTTGGTCTCGCCCAAAAATATGGGGCAAATGATACACCATCAACAAATTTGCAGCATATGTTACAAATCCATAGAAATAGGTATCCAATTTCATGGGCATCCTCATAGCAAATTTCTTAGCAAAAAATATTTAAACTTCAATTAAAAGTTATCCAAACCTCTAATCTCAACAAAATTATAATCAAACTAGTTGGCTCAATGAGGCAACCCCAATAATATTAAAACTAGTGAAATTTGAATTGAATCAAATCAAGCCACAAAACCAAATTTTTAATATTTTTATAAACAATTTGATGGTTAAAAAAATTTTGAACGTAGAAAACTTATAATAAAATTGAGGGCCTTAGCAAGAAAAATCTAGCAAAGCAAAGATTTCTTGATTCCAACATCACTAAGGCACAAAAAGTTCCAATAAATTTTGTCCTTCATCTAATCTAAAAGATCTCTCTAGACCATCAATTTAGAGTGGTCTTGAAACCTTACTTATTTGCAACATATAATATAAATCGAGTCCTACTCCCCTCTTTGGTAGGGGGTGGTACACCTAAAATATATAGTCTTTTTGAACACATTTATATATATATTTTTTTGAGATATTGTGCTTTAATGAAAGGTATTTGTGTGTTTTTCTCTGAGGTACAATCAAATGGATGAAAAATAGTAAAAGGAGTGAAAAAGGATCAAATTTGGAGCGAAAATGAAGAAGGTACAAAAATGAATTGAGGTGCTTGAGTGCCCAGGACTGGCGCTTACACACCAACTATATAGATAGAGCCACGCCTAAGCACTAATTACCCCGCGCTTAACCGTCAAAATTTTTTATTTGATGATTCATTGAATTTGGTAAATTTTTGAAGAAGTGTTTGAAACAACCCTTGGTAAAACAAGGGAAATAGTTTATGGACACAAAAATTCATTCAATTGGCTTTTGAAAGGAGGCAACTTCTAGAAAATTCATTGAATGGAAACACATTTTGAAGAGAAACTAAGGTATCCCTTATATTTTTAATAAAAAAACTTGGATCATTAAAAAAAGAGGCCATCCACAACCAACATCCAATCATCCATCCATTCCAAGTAACCGCAACTGCCACTGCCCATCGTCACGGCCGCCGGCCACCTTTTCTTTTTATTTTGAGTTTTATTTTGTATTGTGAGTGAAGGAAGATAATTCAAAGAAACGTTAAGACATTTAGTTGAGAGGATTTGAGATAAGTGTTTATCTTTGTGACTACCTCAGGTTTTAATTTAGACTTCTTATTTTTGTGCATGATTTCAACTTTTAAACTAAAGTGTGGTTGTGTTTTCTCCATGAATTCTGAATAGTTTTCCTTATCTTTTTCCTTAAAATGATAAGTGATTAAGTATTAAAAGAAAGTTATGTAAAGTATTAGACTTTAATGTTGGAAGAAGTTGTGATGGTTTTAAACCTAGTACTTCTTTACTTCTTGATTTAGCCAATTAAGATGTTAATACCTGTTGTGAGAACATGTAATATTCGAGATGATATTTTCTCAGTTAACAAATGGTAGGAATCACATTTGATTTCATGGATGAGAATGTAGTTCATGGGGTTGAGTGCAAATAAATAGAGAAATAAACTTTGAAGGGTGTAAAATTAAGGAACTTTACGGTGACAAGTTAAAGCCTCTAATTTGATTTATAGTTTTTAGGTTCTGATACGAGATGTTATCCCCAAGGTGGAGGGAGAGGAGGAAACTCTAGAGTGAAGACTATTCAAATTATTGATTAGCCAATGTTCTTTATAGCATCTCTAGTAAGGGTAAAGAAAATGATTGCTCTTATTTGGCATAACACAATTAGAATATTTTCACAATAGAATTTCTATACTTTTTACTGATTCATGATAAGGAAAAAAGTAATTTATTTATATCGTCTTCATCTTACAAGTATTCAAATATTAAATTAAGTTAATTAGTTGCTTACTTTATTTTCAATTATAAAAAATTTTAAAAAAAAGAATCAAATTTTTATTCTTATTTTAGTATCTAAGTTTAAGTAAGAATATTTTGCTAAGTAAAAATTTTTTATCTAAATTCTTTTGTTTTGTAAAGTTGCATATTGTATTTATCCCCGTGGGTTTGATATTCGTAGTTTAGACAAAAAGTCCTATATTACTTGATAACGATACATATACTTGCGTAGTATCCCAGAATTAAATATTATAACTTTATTCCTTTTTGAGTCATACTGAAAATTTTACCAAGCTTTTGCTTGGGATCAAGTTTTTGGCTTTGTTGTAAAGTAAGAATCATTATTAAGCAAGCATATAATCACATACATCGAATCACATACATCGCATTTAACATCTATGACCGAAGAATCGACACCAAGCTTTTGGCATCGTTGCCCAGGATAATTACAAAAATTTTTAAAGAAATTTTTAGAAAGCAAAATTTATACTTTTATAGTGTCTTATTTAAACTTTTAGATTTATTATAATAATACTGTAGCGTTGTTTTTACATAAAGTTCTTGTTTGTGTGTTTTATTTTTTTTATTTTATGTGTTTTATAGTAATGTATGCGTAGTTCAAGTTCCACAAGAATTGTGTCTTATTATTCTGAATTAGAAAGTACTATTAGAAAAATTAAAAAATTAAAATTATTGAAAAAATTAAAAAATTTCAAGAAATGACAAATCAAAATAATCAAAATGCTGAAGAGTTTAGACCTTTAAGAGATTATGCAAACACTACGGTGGATAAACTTCATCGTGGCATTCAAAAACCCGTTGTAGTGGCTAATTCATTTGAACTTAAACCCGTTATTATCCAAATATATCAAATAATCAGTTTGGGGGAGCACCTACCGAAGATCCAAATTTAAATCTTGCCAATTTTCTAGAATTACGTGCTACATTTAAATATGATGGTGTATTAAATGACGCTATATGACTTAGATTATTTCCTTCCTCCCTGAGGGATAAGGCGAAGATATAGTTACATTTGTTATCACATGGATCTACTAAAAATTTCTGGTGATGTAGCTCAACAATTCCTTGCTAAATATTTCCACCAAAAAAAAATTGTAAAGTTTAGAAATGATATTACATCTTTTTGCAAGTGTGAATGGGAATCTATTTATGAAGCAAGGGAATGATTTAAACAACTCCTAAAAAAATGTCCACACCATGCTGTACCTGATTGGTTAATGATTCAAACCTTTTACAATGGATTAGCTAGATCTCATAAATCTATTATCGATGTAGTTTCTGGTGGTTCATTAATATTAAAATAATTTCATGACGCTTATGTTTAATAAAAGAGATGACTAGAAATAGTTTTCAATGGCCTTCAGAAAGGGAAAGTCTTAAAAAAGTTGTCAATTGACCAGAGGAAAATATGTTGAGATTTTAATACATATTTTGTACTGCTTTTGATGATATTGCACTTTAAAGAATGGTATTTTTGAAATTTTGTTGCAGGAATGATGAATTAGGGTCATTGGAGCAAAAGGATGCAAAAAGGAGCAAATTTGGAGCGAAAAGGACAAAAATGTGAAGAATTGAACTAGGGACGCCATCGGCCCCGCCGACGGCGAGATTTTTCCAAGACTCCAGAATAAATTCATTAAGAAGGTCCGCCGACGGCGCCCTCGAGGCTGACGACGGCGAGCTCGGCGGTTATGACCAACTAGGCTTTGGATGAGGACAAATTTTGAAGGGATGCTTAGGCAACTCTTGGGAAAACTCATCCACATATTTAAAGAGA
>NW_018165441.1:98374-100762 GCF_001263595.1 Phalaenopsis equestris | reverse complement strand
TAGAGTGACTGACTAAAATCCCTAATTTGGTCTTATCGTTTGGGTGCTGAAGTGTAGATGTTAGCCCTCAGGCGAGGGGAACGTGGGAGCTCCGAAGTGAGAGCTAGTATCCTCCCAGCCTAGCCACAGATTCAGTAAACAAGCGTAGCATTAGTCAATGTTCTTTATGCCTGGACCAAAGGGTAAAGAATAGGTATGCTCCTATTTGGCACAATATAATTTGAACTGATTCACTTTATCCATTTACTATAATTTCTTGACAAGGAGAAGGATGTTTTCTTCATTAGTATCATTAGTTACTTAATAGTTATTAAAATTACATAATTATTTCAAATGTCTATTAGTGATAGATAAGCAAATTGAACTTCGTTGTTGTGAATAAAGTATTGCTTTCCTAAAATCTTAGTTCGTAGTTCTAAACTTACTCCCTGTGGGATCGATATCTAGGACTCCATTAGAGCCGTACATTACTTGAGTAATACGTATACTTGCGTTGATAAGTGTGACTTTAAAATTATTGAATATTTATTTCATTCATATTTATCGACTCTATAACTGTTATTAAGGATTTGGTACAATTGCTGAGGAAGTAAATCTTATAGCAGCAGTATTAAATACTTATATTTTTATGCATATATAAAGTCACGGTCATGTTTTTGGCGCGATTACCGGGGAGTGAGTAACGGACAAATTAGGATTATTAAAAAAAATTACTTGAATTGCAACTTATTTTTATATTTAGTTAATTATATTACTGTGTACTTATTTCAAATTGTATATGTAAATTTGGACCTAAATATCTTATACCCTACGATTCAGAGTTAGAACGCACTATTAGAAAGATTAGAAGATTGAGAAGAGAACCTAGAAATTCTGATAGAATGGAAAACAACATGAATAATCAAGGAATAGAAAATGAACACCAACCTAGACCCCTACGATATTATGCAAATTCTACAGCAGATAAAATTCACTATCTATCCAAAATCCTGATGGAATTACTAATTCTGCTATTATCCAAATGGTACAAAACACTCAATTTGGAGGTACACCAAATGAAGATCCTAACTTACACCTCGCTAGTTTTTTAGAACTGTGTGCTACTTTTAAATATGACAGTGTCTCAAATGATGTTGTTAGACTTAGACTTTTTCCTTTTTCACTGAGGGATAATTCTAAGATGTGGTTAAATTTGTTAGCACCAGGATCTATCAGAACTTGGGGAGAACTGTCACAAAAATTTCTATCCAAATATTTCCCTCCATCCAAAACTGCTAAACTTAGAAATGACAGAACGTCATTCTGCCAGATTGATGGAGAGTCAATATATGAAGCTTGGAAAAGATTTAAAGGTCTTCTTAGGAAATTCCCTCACCATTCATTACCAAATTGGTTGATAATTCAAACTTTATATAATGGATTAATTGGATCTCTTAGATCGATTATAGAAGCTGCGGCTGATGGTTCGTTAATGCCAAAACCTTTTGTTGAGGCTTATTCATTAATAGAAGAGATGGTTACCAAAAATTTTCGATGACCCTCTGAACGGGTAAATCCTAAAAGAGTAGCTAGTATCCATCATTCTGATGTAATATCTACGTTAGATTTGTAGATTGCTGCAATATCAAAGAAATTAGATCATTATGGGATGAATTATTCTCCAACACCTCCTATGATGGAAGAGAATTCATCTGGGAAAATAATAACAGGTAATGTAGATGAGTCTCCTAAAAATACATACTTCAAGTGGCTAGGAAATACTTTCATCTCAAGTTTAGGTGGTTTTATAATTGATGGAAATAGATTTTTATCGGCATTTTCCGTAATATCCAACATCTTTTCTGAACATAATCTAATTCTTAATTTTCTAATTTGCCCAAAATAACTTCGTCATTCTTTTCAAATTGTTCCTTGTCTACAAAATGTTCTTCTTCTTCAAAATGCTTTTTATCTTTAAAATGTTCTTTAAAATGTTCGTTCAGTAGATGTTCAATAATTTCCATACGAAAATATTCATTATTTCTTTCAACAGCAAGATATTTCATAGATTTCGCAATGTTAAAAGTCATTTCTTGATCATTAACTCTCATAGTTAATTCTCTTATTTGAACATCTATCATAGCTTTTCCAGTAGCTAAAAATGGTTTAGGAAAGAACAAATCAAAATGATACAATTATGAAGTGGAAAAGAATTGGAGAAATTTTCGATGACCCTCTGAACGGGTAAATCCTAAAAGAGTAGCTAGTATCCATCCTTCTGATGTAATATCTACTGATGTAATATCTACGTTAGATTTGTAGATTGCTGCAATATCAAAGAAATTAGATCATTATGGGATGAATTATTCTCCAACACCTCCTATGATGGAAGAGAATTCATCTGGGAAA
>NW_018165441.1:97543-98108 GCF_001263595.1 Phalaenopsis equestris | reverse complement strand
GCTGATATTAAACATGGGTCAACAATTATAGAATCAAGGAAATCAATTACAAATTCAAGGAAATCAATTACAAAATCAAGGAACTGCTATTAAGAATATTAAAAATCAATTAGGGCATATCGCTACTGCGCTTAGTAACCAAACATTAGGAACTTTTCCTAGTACTGTGGAACCAAATCCTAAAAATCAAAGGAAAGAACAAATCAAAATGATACAATTATGAAGTGGAAAAGAATTGGAGACAAGAGTACAAAAGAAACGAAAACTGAAAAAGAGAAAGTGGATACTGAAAAAGAAAAAGATCATGAATACCCAGATTTAGAGTATCCACTTAAACCAAAGAAAATTAATGTGGAGAAACCTCCACCACCATTTCCTCAAAGATTGAAGCAACACAAATAGAATAAACAATGTTTCAAATTTTTAGAAATTCTTAAGAAGTTAACGGTAAATATTCCCTTCGTAGAAGCTTTAGAGCAAATGCCCAATTATGTGAAATTTATGAAAGATATTCTGAACAAGAAAAGGAAGTTCACGGATAACAAAACTGTTGCACTTAGCAAAG
>NW_018165441.1:96495-97305 GCF_001263595.1 Phalaenopsis equestris | reverse complement strand
GAGAAGTCTCACCTACTTCTGTAACTCTACAGTTAGCGGATCGTTCAGTTACATATCCTAAGGGAGTTATAGAAGATGTGGTAGTAAAAGTGGATAAATTTATCTTTCCTATGGATTTCATTGTTTTAGATATGGAGGAAGATAAAGAAATACCTATCATTTTAGGGAGACTGGTTTTAGCTACTGGAAAGCTATGATAAATGTTCAAAAAAGAGAATTAACTATGAGAGTTAACTATCAAGAAGTGACTTTTAACATTGCGAAATCTATGACATACCCTGCTGTTGAAATAGATAATGAATGTTTTCCCATGGAAATTAGTGAACATCTATTAAAAGAACATTTTAAAGAATATTTTGAAGAGAAAGAACAATTTGAAAAGAGTGATGAAGTGATTTTGGACGAATTAGAAAATAAAGAATTAGACTATGTTCAGGAAAGATTTAAGATGCTGGATATTACGAAAAATGCTGATAAGAATCTATTTTCGTCATTTATAAAACCACCTGAACTTGAGTTGAAAGTATTGCCTAGCCACTTGAAGTACGTGTTTTTGGGAGACTCATCTACATTACATGTTATTATATCTTCAGAATTAAATGATTTGCAAGAGCAAAGACTTTTAGATACATTGAAAAGATATAAGAAAGCTTTTGGTTGGACCTTAGCTGATATTGAGGGAATCAGTCCTTCGATCTATATGCACAAAATTATATTAGATGAGAAATATAAACCAAGAGTTGATCCATAAATGAGATTAAATGCTAGGATGAAAGAAATAGTTAAGAAGAAAATTTTGAAATGGTTAGA
>NW_018165441.1:94502-96412 GCF_001263595.1 Phalaenopsis equestris | reverse complement strand
TGGGTAAGTCCAATTCATTGTGTTCCTAAGAAATTAGTGACTGTTGAAATAAAAGAAAATAATGAATTAATTCCTATCAGACAAGTTACTGGGTGGCGTATTTGTATTGATTATAGAAAATTAAACACTACCACCAGGAAAGATCACTTCCCTTTACCCTTTTTAGATCAAATAGTAGATAGACTTGCTGGGCACAAATATTTTTATTTTTTAGATGGATATACCGGTTACCATCAAATTCCTATTAATCTTGAGGATCAAGAAAAGACAACATTTACTAGCCCTTTTAGAACTTTTGCTTTTTGAAGAATTCCTTTTTGATTATGTAATGCACCTGCAACATTCCAGAGATGTATGATGTCCATATTTAGTAAATTAATTGATGATGCATTGGAAGTATTTATGGATGATTTCTCTGTATTTGGAACATCATTTCACGCATGCTTAAATTATCTTGGAAAAGTTTTGGAGTTATACAAAAGAACTAATTTAGTTCTAAATTGGGAGAATTGTCGATTTATGGTTGCTGGAATTGTATTAGGGCATAAAATTTCGAAAGATAGTATGGAAGCAGACCCTGCAAAAATTTAAGTTATATCTAAACTAACACCTCCTACTAATGTAAGAGAAGTTAGGAGTTTTCTTGGACATTTTTTATTTTACAGGCATTTTATTAAAACTTTTTAAAAAATTACCAAACCTCTTTGCTAACTTTTAGAAAAGGACAAGAAATTTGAATTTACTAAATGCTGTTTAAATGCCTTTGAGTTATTAACAGAAAAATTAATCACAGCCCCTATTATAGTTTCACCTAACAGGGAGAAACCATTTGAATTGATGTGTGATGCTAGTGATTATGCTATTAGAGTTGTTCTTAGATAAAAGTATGAAAAGATTTTTAAAGTTATATACTACGCTAATAAAACTCTTAATGATGCACAAATTAATTATACTGTCACTGAAAAAGAGTTACTAGCCATTGTATATGCTTTAGATAAATTCAGATCTTATTTAATTGGAGTTAAATGTGTTGTTCTAACAAATATCTGATGCAAAAGAGGATGCCAAACCAAGGTTGATTAGATGGATACTTTGGATGCAAGAATTTGATCTTGTGCTTATTGATAGAAAGGGAACTGATAAACAAATTTGTTAAGATTAGAAAACTATAAATCATCTGACACTGATAATGAAATTACAGACAGTTTCCCTGATGAACAACTTTATGATATTTATGAGCGGAAAATACCATGGTATGCTGATATTATCAGCTATATTGTAAGTGATATTTTTCCACTTATATTGACATTGCAACAACAAAAGAAATTCATTCATGATGCGAAAGCATATTTTTGGGATGAGCCTTATTTATATAAACAATGTAAGGATCTGATTATGAGAAGATGTTTAACTTATGAAGAAACTGAGCTGATCATTCAGAAATGTCATGATTCTGAATTTGGAGGACATTTTGGGATTGATTAGCTGCTTGGAAAATTTTACAAGCTGGATTTTATTGGCCTACTATCTTTAGAGATGTTTATAGATACATAAAACTTGTGATCAATGTCAACGAGTAGGAAATATATCTAGAAGAAATGAAATTCCTCTGAATTTCATGTTAGAAGTTGAGATCTTCGATGTTTGGGGATTAGATTTTATAAGACCATTTATTCCTTCATTTGGAAACTTATATATATTAATTGTAGTGGACTACGTTTCTAAGTGGATTGAAGCACAAGCAATACCTCGTTGGGATGCTAAAAGTGTTTCAAGATTTTTAATGAAAAATATTTTCACTAGATACAAAACGCCTATAATGATGATCACTGACGGAGGATCCCATTTTAGGAATAAATATATTCAGAGATTGACAGAAAAATTTAATATTATTCATAGAATCTCTACTG
>NW_018165441.1:93014-93832 GCF_001263595.1 Phalaenopsis equestris | reverse complement strand
CCGCCGCCCCCCTCGCCCCCGCCGATGGTGAGACCGGCGAGATGGTGGTTACTTGGGTTCAAATGGCTGTTTTTGGGCGGGAGTTATCCTTTTAAACTCCAAAATTTGATTCCTAGTTCATATTTTCCCCCTAAAATGAAGTGAAACTCCACCAATTTCATTCCTATGGCGTCCAATTCCCTTGATAATCCCAGAATGCAAGTTTTCAATCGGCGAAAGTTTGCTAGTGCGGAAGCGCAGCGAATATTCAAAAAGTTACTGACGAAGAAAAGATTGATCAAGGAACGAGGATTTGTAAATAGCGGATTGAATAATTCCACGACGGTAATTGAAGAAATGATAGTGCGACAAAGATGGGAAGTGCTGTGCTACACAATACACTACCGCGGCCGTGGTGGTTCCTGTGGTAAAAGAATTTTATGCAAATTTACATGGAATCAACCAGGGAGTTTTTTATGTGCAAGGAAGATGGATCTCTTTCACTCCTGCACGAATTAATGAGTTATACATGATCGAAAACGTTCTTGTCTGCCACTATTCCAATTTCGTCCCAATGAGAAACCAGATGATTGAAATTTACCAATATTCAACGGACGAAACTGACGACTGGGAAACAAGAGAAAACAGGTATGTTAGTTTTTTTGCGACACTCCTAAATCCCGTTTTGAAACATTGGCACTTTTTCATTTCTGCGAAACTGTTGCCGACAATGAAGATCAGGTAAAGTTTCTAAAGAAAGTGCTATTTTGAATTAGTATATCCAAAGGGGACTGTCGATCGATATTGGATCAATAATTGTGAAGTCAATTTTGGGCCTG
>NW_018165441.1:92533-92993 GCF_001263595.1 Phalaenopsis equestris | reverse complement strand
ATAATTTTCTCACTTTGCAGTCAGTTCCAAGTGTCCTACAAAAATTAGGAAAAGATACTTCTACCTTGGAAGCCTTTGGACCCAACTGAGAGATTCCCAGCTTTTGAAGATGAAAATGACATGACCATTATAGTAGATCAATCATCTCAGAATTCTCTGCCAGTTCAACCTTTAATTCTTGACAAAACTCTGGTGATCCTGCGCAGAATCAAGAAATTGGAAAGGGAGGTACAAAATGTCATGAATGCGATTAATAATATCTCTTAATTCTTCGATCATTTGGACTAGAGGATGAAAGAATATTTTGATCACTCTGGACATTTAGAAGATAGCTTGATATGGATGATGAGGAGGATGAAGTTAATAGAAGAGGATTCCACTGAAGAATTTCCATTCCGACCCTTCTACAACCTCTTCGTTCATGTACAATCAATGGGTGATCTCAGAGGAGAATCGAGTA
>NW_018165441.1:89871-92411 GCF_001263595.1 Phalaenopsis equestris | reverse complement strand
TATCTATGTATTTTGATTTGAACTTTGTATTTGCTTTGCTTTAGAGTTATGCTTATAGATCTCTGTATGGTTGAGACTAAGCATAGAATGCTTTATTTTCAGTGCTTTGAGTGTTGTGGCTTAGATTGCGACGCTGAATTTATGTGTTGAGGTTGAGAAAATACTAAACTTAGGTGTGTTATGTAACGTATATTGTACCCTTTGGAATTTATATATAAATGTGATGTTTTGTGTTGTGGAAGTTTATTTGTGCTAAGTAAATCATTTAGTCACTTAAAATTATGTTTATAATGATTGAAAAGATGTTGTTAAGGCTTGAAATTGATCGAAATCACGAAAATATGAGATTTGAACCAAAATCATAAGAGCCCGCTGACGGCACACTCGGCGCCGCCGACGGCGAATTTTTCCCGAGACTCAGGTTAAGAATTCCAATAGAGCGCGCCGACAGTTCCATTGTCTCCGCCGACGGTGAGCTCGCCAAAAAAACACCTTTAGCCGTGATTTTAACTAGTCAACCGCCACTATTCATCATCCCTTTCGTACTAAAAACACCATTTTTGACCTAAGTCTTGAAAGATCTTGGATTAGGAGGCGATTTCAAGGCTTTTTGACACAGGATTTGATCATCTCTAGGTAAGAGCTTCACTCCAAACTAAAAATATTTGATTTTCACCATGGATTTCTTCCCCATTGAGGAAATTCGAACAATTTGAGAATGTGAAAAAAATTTGGGAAGAAATTCATGGATCTTAGTGTTGAACTCTTAGAATTACTATTGGAAGCCACTATTTGCAGATTTGAAGTAATTTTTGGAATTTTTCTATAATTTGATTAGATTGAAATGGCTCCACGATAAAAGAGATGGGTTGAGTTTGACGAGTCTCGCTTCGTCAATGTGATGGCTTAAACAAGATTTACTTCAGTATTTAAAGGAAAGAAGTGTATACATGATCGAGTTTTTGAGAGCCCAGGAGGAGATATTGAACGTTGCCGACCGGAGATGGGAAAACTTTTGTTACACCACCAACAAAGCTGATGCAAATGTTGTGAAGGAGTTCTACGCCAACGTAATCTATTCTGAAGAGACGTATTCTATTATGAAGATGGAATCGTTTAAGTGTGGGGATTCCCTGTTGAGTTTACTATCGCACGCATCAACACCTTTTACGAAGTTCCAGACACTTATAGCTGCCAATATGAATCTTTTAGTATGATGGAAGGCCCCCTAAATGATGTGATCAACTTTCTCACCGACGGAAAGGAAAATGGAAGATAAAGCAGCGAGAACGGGTAAATTTTTCTGCTTCCATGGTGAATGCCACCTCTAAGGCATGACACTATTTTATTTCCTCTACTCTGATACCGACTTATCACCATAGTGAGGTAACTAGAGATAGAGCTATTCTAAATTTTTGTATTCAGAATAACAGAACTATAAATGTGGGGAGAATAATTTTTAAGAATATATTGACTACGGCGAGGAGTGAGACAAGTGGAGATCTAGGACATCCAGACCTTATTTATGTAATTTGCAAACTTTCTGGAGTGGAAATTGGAGATGAAGAATGGGTTTACCCTATGAAACCCATTAGTAAAGTCAATTTGAAAACTTATGAATCCAATGATAAATGGAGAACTTGAAGTAGGACTGAAGAACCTTCTACTAGTAGAGATGTTCCCTCTATAAGTTATGACCTTCCACCTTCTAGTTCCCCTACCCCAACTAACTTGGTGAATGAGTTGACCTTGTAGCAGAAGAGCATAGAGTTAATAAATGAAAGGATTGAAGGTTTAGAACATTGACATGATTACGATAGTGACTACCTTCAAAGGAATTCAGATTTTGAGATAGCTTATTATGAAGCTCAGGCCCGATACTACAGAGGTGAGTCTGATGTTACTTTTCCTGAGTGCCCCCGATATACTCAGTATCAGCTCGATCCACCTACTGATCAAGGCGATGAAGATATAGCTTGGGATTTTGATATTTGAATTTAATTGATGTACTTATATTTGTACTTTTATTTCTGTGATCTTTTTGTAATAGAATTGGATGTTTATATTATGTTATTATGTTGTACTTGGATGATTATAATTTTTTTATAAAGTTAGTGTTATAGTTAAATGTGCATGTTTAGTATAATAGATGTTGAGTATAATAGATGTTGAGTAGTATTTGATGTTGAGTAGTATTTTGTGGATTGTAATGTAATGTGATTTTTATTTTCACATTGTAATTTTAATTGTTTTATTTAGTATTGTGTTTGTGTTAGAAAATATTATGCTTATTTAATGTTTTAATTTTATACTTATTTTAAAATTTCATTACCCATAAATTTCTCCAACGATTTATATGTGTAGAAAGCTCCTAATATTACAGGCAAGGTGAAGTAGAAATTTTTAGAAGGCCTGCAAAAATTTCAATGATGAAAATGCCTAAAATACTGAGGTATGATTTATATTTATAGTTTTTCTTTCCACCTGTATTATTTCATATTTAAAAATTTAAGTTTGGGGGAGGGAAGAAAAAGATTAAC
>NW_018165441.1:88418-89482 GCF_001263595.1 Phalaenopsis equestris | reverse complement strand
GGGAAAGAAAGGTGATGTTCAAAATCATTAAAGGCTATCCAGATATAGTAATCCTCACTTGAAAAAAAAAAAGAGAAAGGATTGAAAATAATCCCTAAAAAGAAAAGAAAAATATATAGGATTGAAAGCAATCCAAATGAAAAGAGAGAAAAGAAAGAAAGAAAAAAATATGAAAATGAGGAGAAGCTTGAGGATATGTCTAATCTAAAATTGGCTTCACTGGACCTATCTAAAGGGAAAACTTAAATACATTCCTGAACTTATATTTATGGAATATATCTTTTACTAGTAGTGTTTTCATGAAGTTCTTATTATTTGAATATTCTAAGTGACTTAATATTGCAACATGTAGTCATTCTTGAAATGAATAGAAGACTAGAACTCTTAAACTTGATGACTAAATAATCTTGTGACTACAGAGTTAATTCAATTACTCAAACTTTTTCTAAAAATCTCACTATGATATTTATTTAAATCAAAATTATAGTATTTCTGAATTAAACCTTTACTACAATAGATCATAACTTTTACATAGTACTAAAATTACTAGAGAACAAGTAATAGTTAAGTTTGGGGGATTTTGACCAGAGGAAAATATGTTGAGATTTTCATACCTATTTTATACTATTTTTTATGGTATTTCACTTCAATGAAAGGTATTTTTGATGTTTTGTTGCAGGAATCAATGAATGGAGTAAATGGAGGGAAGGGAGCAACAATGGAGCAAAAAGATGCAAAAAGGAGCAAATTTGGAGCGAAAAGGACCAAAATGTGAAGAATTGAACTAGGGCGCCGACGGCGAGATTTTTCCAAGACTCCAGAATTAATTCATTAAGAAAATCTGCCTACGGTACCCTCGAGGCCGCTGACGGCGAGCTTGACGGTTATGCCCAATTAGGCTTTGGATAAGGCCAAATTTTGAAGGGATGCTTAGACAACTCTTGGAAAGGCTCATCCACAACTTTAAAGGAATGTTTTGGCCGAAAATTGGAGGGGCTTAGAGGAGTCTAGAGTTCCTGGAGGTTAGAAAGGTTCCATTAGTGTTTGCTAGAGTGTAAAAATTA
>NW_018165441.1:68401-88315 GCF_001263595.1 Phalaenopsis equestris | reverse complement strand
AAGAAAGAGATTCAGAGGAACTTCGAGGAGTTTTCTTAAGGAGAAATTAGAGATAAGTTTAATTATTATTGTAGTGTATTTACATATTTAACATCTAAGTTTTCATATTTACATCTATAACATTTTGATGTGCTAAAGGTATGCAGTTTTCTCTATCTTTCTCCATGTCATGAGATATGTGAAATGGTGATTTGAATTGGTGAAGCCATGAAAATATTTAAGAAATTATGATGCTTTTTTTCACTTCGATCTTAATTTACTTTCAATCTGGCAAATTCATTTGTTAAAATATGTTGAGTTTTACAACTAAAGTGAATATTACATCCAAGATTTAGGGAGGTCAAAACCCTTGGAAGTT
The DNA here is from genome assembly GCF_001263595.1 of Phalaenopsis equestris. Lineage (NCBI taxonomy): Eukaryota > Viridiplantae > Streptophyta > Magnoliopsida > Asparagales > Orchidaceae > Phalaenopsis > Phalaenopsis equestris. The sequence continues at coordinate 87,957 of NW_018165441.1, read as the reverse complement.
GGGTGCAAATAAAAAAGGAAATAATATTATCGGGCGTGGAATTGGAGATTTTAGAGTGATAGACTAAAATCCCCAATTCGGTCCTATCGTTTGGGCGCTGGAGGGGAGATGCGAGGGGAACGTGGGAGCTCCGAAGTGAGAGTCGGTATACTCCAAGCCTAGCCGTAGATTTAGTAAACAAGCGTAGGAATTGTCAATGTTCTTTATGCCTGGACCAAAGAGTAAAGAATAGGTATGCTCCTATTTGGCATAATATAATTTGAACTGATTCACTTTATCCATTCACTATAATTTCTTGACAAGGAGAATTATGCTTTTTAATATATTGAATATCACATTTAAATCTTCATTAGTATCATTAATTATTTAATAGTTATTAAATTACGTAATTATTTCAATTGCCTATTAGTGACAGATAAGCAAATTGAACTTCATTGTTATGATTAAAGTCTTGCTTTCCTAAAATCTTAGCTCGTAGTTCTAAGCTTACTCCCCGTGGGATCGATATCTAGGACTCCATTAGAGCCCCATATTACTTAAGCAATACGTATACTTGCGTTGATAAGTGTGACTTTACAATTATTGAATATTTATTTCTTCCATATTTATCGAATCTATACTGCTGAGGAAGTAAATCTTTTAGAAGCAATATTAATTACTTATATTTTTAAGCATATAGAAAGTCGCGGTCACCAATATTCATGAAACTGAAGCTTTTGCAATGTTAGCAAATCAAGTTGTTGCACTTTTAAGGAAGTTAGACCACTTTAGAATGAATTTATCTCAACCAATTGCAATTATTGAAGATAACTCATCAAGTCAAATGACAGATTCTCAAGCATCATTAGAAACTTTAAAAGCCATAAATAACAAGCAGAATAACCCATATTCAAACTATTATAACCTAGGTTGGAAGAACCATCCCAACTTCAATTGTAATAATACTTCAGGTGGCAATAATCAACAATAGGGAAACATCCAAGTAAACTCATTGGGGAACTGGAACAATCAAGGGAATAGTAATTATAGACCTACTTATCCTCCAATTTTTAACAGTAATCCATAATTTAAGAAGAAAAATTTGTCTATAGAAGAAGCAGTGTTACAAATGGGAAATCAGTTACAAAGTCAACAAGCTAAAATTAGAAATATTGAGAAACATATGGGATAAATAGTAAATTCATTAAGTAATAGATCCCAAGGAACACTTCCTAGTATTACTGAAGTAAATTTAAAATACCTGAATAAAGAGCAATTAAAAGTTGTTCAAATTAGAAGCAAAAGAGAATTGAAAGGTAGAGTTCAAAAGAAACTACAGTAGAGAGAAAAGAAATTAAAGAGACTGAAGAGCATGCTCCAAAAGTTTTGGAGTGACCTATTTCTCCACTTAAAGTTGACTTGGAAAAACCACCTCCTCCATTTCCTCAGAGGCTCCGTCAACAGAAGTTGGATAAACAATTTTCAAAATTTCTAGAAATTTTTAAGAACGTTACAATTAATATTTCATTTGTTGAAGCCTTAGAATTTATTAGGAAGATTGAAACTATGTTTGAGAAAGTTTTGAAATTTTGGACACCATAGAAAAGATAAATCATTTTGTCCATCAATAGTTGTTGCATTTGAGCTTGAGTTGAAGTTACTTCCTGGACATTTGAAGTATGCCTTTTTAGGTGATTCCTTAACATTACCTATTACAATTTCCTCAAAATTAACTACTGAAGAAGAAATGAGTTTAATGAAAACCTTAAAGAGTTACAAGAAAGCCTTTAGATGGACAATTGCTGATATAAAATGAATCAGTCTTTCAATTTGTATGGATAGAATTCATATTGAAGAGAACTGCAAACCCAAGGCTGATCCTCAGAGGAGATTAAATCCTGTTATGAAAGAAGTTGTTAAGAAAGAAATTTTAAAGTGGATGGATGCTGGAATTATCTATCCTATTTTAGATAGTGCATGGGTTAGTCTGATTCACTATGTTCCTAAGAAAGGAGGATTGACAGTGACTATGAATGAGCATAATGAGCTAATACAAACAAGATAAGTCACAAGATGGTGAATATGCATTGATAATAGAAAATTATACCTCTCCACAAGGAAAGATCATTTTCTACTACTATTTCTAGATCCAATGATGGATAGACTAGCTGGGCATAAATACCCTTATTTTTTTGGCTAGATATACTGGTTATCATCAAATTCAAATAACTCTTGAGGATGAATAAAAAAAATTTACTAGTCCTTATGGTACATTTTTTTTTATAAGAATGTCCTTTGATTTATGTATGCCCCTGCAACATTTCAAAGATGTATGATGACTATTTTTGTGATTTAACTAAAAAAGGGATTAAAGTTTTTATGGATGATTTTTCAGTGTTTGAAACTTCATTTAAATCATTTTTAGAATATTTATTAAGAGTTCTTAAGCACTATGAAGAAACAAATTTGGTCCTTAACTGAGAAAAATGTCAATTTATGGTGGTAGGATGAATTGTTTTGGGACATTAAATTTCAGAAAATGGTATGGAAGTACACCCTGCAAAAAATTAAGTGATCGCTAATTTACCTTACCCAACAAATGTGAAGGAAATTAGGTATTTTTTAGGACATGCTAGATTCTATAGGTGGGTCATATATTAAAGAGTTTTCAAAATTTGCTAAGCCTCCATGCCATTTACTTGAAAAAGATGTAATTTTTAATTTTGATAAAGAGTGCCTAAAAGCTTTTAAGTTATTAAAAGAAAAATTAGTCACTGCACCAATTATTATTTCACTAGATTGGGAAAAACCTTTTGAATTAATGTGTGATGCAAGTGATTATGCTATTAGAGTTGTTTTAGGACAAAAGCAAGATAAGATTTTCAAAGTTATCTACAATTCTAATAGAACTCTTAATGAAGCTCAAACTAATTATACCACAACTGAGAAAGAGTTATTAGCAATAGTATATGCTTTTGATAACTTTAGATCATACATAATTAGAATTAAATGTATTGTGCATACTGATCATTTTACTTTAAATATTTAAAAAAGAGAAGGATGTTAAACAAAGACTTATAAGATGGATTCTTCTTTTGCAAGAATTTAACTTTGTGATAGTAGATAGAAAGGGATCTGAGAATCAAATTGCTAATCATCTGTTTAGGCTTGAATTAGAAAAACCACTATAAGTTGAAAAAGAGATTAATGAACATTTTCCAGATAAGAAAAGGTTCAATGTTAATGAGTAGTGTCTTCCATGGCATGCCGACATTGTGAATTTCATTGTCACTGATATTATACCTTATGGAATAACTTACAAATAGAAGATGAAACTTATATCTGAAGCTAAGTCTTATTTTTAGGATGACCCATTTTTATATAAACAAGGAAAGGATCTTATTATTTGAAGATGTGTCACTTTAGAAGAAACTTATGAAATTATCCAAAAATATCATAATTTTGATTTTGGGGGACATTTTGGTGTTGATAAAACTACATACAAAATTTTGCAATCTGGATTTTATTGGCCTAAAATCTTTAGAGATGTTAAAGTTTATATATAAAATTTTGATCGATGTCAATGAGTAGGCAATATTTCTAGAAGAAATGAAATGCCCCTCAATTATGTGTTAGAAGTTGTGTTAGAAGTTGTTTGGGGATTAGATTTCATGGGAAAATTTATACCATCTTTCAAAATTTTATATATATTGTTAGATGTAGATTATGCATTTTATATATATTGTTATATATATTGTTAGATGTAGATTATGCATTTAAATTGATGAAAGTAGTTGCTTTACCTCGATGTGATGCTCAAAGTGTTACAAAATTTTTAAAAATGAATATATTTTGATGATTTGGGATGCCGAGAGTAATCATAACTGACGGGAGAATTCATTTCAAAAATATAATGATGGAGAAATTATTAAGGAAATATCATATTAACCATCGAATTACTTCTGCTTATCATCCTCAAACAAGTGGTTTGACTGAATTATTCAATCGTGAGATTAAAAGAATATTGGAAAAATTTGTGAATCCAACCAAAATGGATTGGTCAGTTAAACTTGACTATGCTTTGTGGGCTTATAGGAATGTCCCATACATGCTAATATTAGAAAAAACTTGTCATTTAACAGTTGAACTTGAGCATAAAGCATATTGGGCTTTTTTAGAATTTAATTTCAATTTAAAGGATGCTGGTGACAAAATACTATTGCAATTAGATGAGCTTGAAGAGATAAAGAATGAATCGTATGAAAGTGCTAAGATTTACGTAGAAAAGATGAGGATGTAGCATGATCAGAGGATTTTTACTAAAAATTTTGAGCCAAGATATCAATTTTTGCTTTATAATGCAGGGTTAAGATTATTTCCAAGCAAACTTAAGTCCAGGTGAATGGGCCCATTTATTGTGATGAAAGTTTATCCCTATGGAGCTGTAGATATCAAAGATCCTAAAACTGATAAAATATTTAAAGTGAATTGTTACAGGTTGAGACCCTACTTTTTAGCTGACCAACTTAAATTGAATGATCTTATAATGTTGGGTCAACAATGATATATATTGGTTTCGTCGGGTTGACGACATAAAACCAAGCGCTCTGTGGCAGGAATGATATATATTGGTTTCATCGGGTTGACGACATAAAACCAAGCGCTCTGTGGCAGGGGCACCATGTGAAAATTTTGGTTGTATTTTGAATATAGAATTATTTAGGGATTAATCTAAGACCTTAAAAGATGACTTAGACATCTTAGAATGAGTATTTGGACATTAAGTTGACCTGTGCTAAATTGAGCACTAGCGCTTAAGCGCCAACATCTGGAGCTTAAACGCGGCAGTTAAGAACATGTGAAAATTTTGGTTTTTAGAAGTTTTAACCATGATTTGGTTAGCTTTAAAGTGGGATAGCATTTTTGAGATGTGCCTTGAAGTTATAGGTTGTTTAAAGCCTATAAATAGAAGGGTTATGCGAGGATTTATTCCACAATTCAATTCTAGCCCTAAATTTTAAGTGAGAAGAAAGAGTTTTAGAAAAATGTCATCTTGTGAGAGTGATTTGAATAAAACGGAGGAAGTAATGAGAAAGAAGTTCAATATTCAGAGTGCGTAAGAGTTATACAATAGTTTTTTAGCCAATAGTATCGAGGAATAGCGAGGAAAATCACTAAAATTTAGGCTGACATAGCTTCTATTGAGGTAAAAGTTATGGAAGTTAACGCACATCTAGATCATATAGGATGCCAACTTAAGATGTAGTTTAGTCATACCAGTTTTATAGAAGAAGCAGGCAAGGCTATGTATTTGAAGAATAAATGGATTGAAGAAGATTCAACCAGAGTTATTAATCACCTTCCGTTTTATCAGATTTACATTCCAAATGCTGAAGGAGAGACTAATGATAGGCTAGGATTTGTTCCACCAAAAGGAGAGTTGAATTAAGTTCTTTGTTTAGTGTTTGCATGCTTAGTTTTTGTTTGTTAATGTTTAGTGTGTTTAATGTGTTTATACTGTTAAGATTGTCTAGTGTTTCGGATAGGAATTTTCTTATCCAAGACTACTTGGATTGAGAATCTATGTATTGAAAATGTTTGTACTTATTCATGAATGAATATAAGTGTTTATTTGTATGAAATTTTGTGTTATTTAGCGTCGCATAAAATTATTAAAAATTGGTGAATCTTGAGAAAGATGAGAGTTGAAGAGGAAGAAAATAGTTATTAAAGTGTTATGAGACCTTGTGGGGTTGGTTGACTTAGGCTAGAAGTGCATTTTACTTAAAACCAAAAAAGTCAAAATTTGTGCACTGGCGCCTAAGCGCCAAGGCCCTGTGCTTAAACGTTGCCTAAACCGATAGACGGGTGCGTAAGAGCTGAACTGTGCTTAAACATTGCCTAAACCGATAGACGGGTGCGTAAGAGCTGAACTATATGCGCTTAAGCTCTGGTTTACGTAAATTGGTTCGCGAACAGTTTAAAGTCACAAATCGGTCAAAAAATCTCCATTTTCGCACCACGACTTCGTCTCCTACCAAAAGATTTCACATTTTTGAGTTTAGGGCACACTCTGTTTTGAAGATTTCTTGGTGATTTGAAGAAAGAATTGTTAGATTTGATATCCTTGAGGTAAGAGCTTCACTTCTTTGTAAAACTTTTGATTCTCACCAAGTATTTTGAGCACTTTATAGATATACCCAAAATTCACAATTTGTGGTGAAAGTTTGAGAAAAATCTATGGAAAATACAAAGATTTGGTAGTTTAAGCTTTTAGGAGTTAAGTTTAATTATTTAGAGTTGAATTGGGAATTTATTGTGAAGATTATGTGATTTTTAGAAATGACAACAAGAATGAAGAGGAGTAAGGAAAAAGCTCAATTTGATTCAAGCAAGTTTGTTAGTGTTAGAGCTCAAAATTGATACAGGGATGCACTGCAATCGAGATAGTTAATTCTTGAGCATTATTTTAAGAGTCCAGGAGGAGCTTTACAGAATTTGATTGTTCGCAGTCAGTGGGAGCAGTTTTGTTGTTTTTCTGTCATGGCAATTATTTCTGTTGTTCGGGAGTTCTATGCAAATCTCTTCGAGACTGAAGAAGAATGACTCATGGTTAGAGTAAATACAGTGTCTTTCTCATATGAGGTAATAAATCAATTTTATCATTTTCCCCCGGTACTTTATGTTTTTATTCAAACTATAGTCAAAATGAGGAGTTAGACGAAATTCTTTCATCGTTGACTGGAGGAAGAGGATTATGGAAAATTACCAATGAAAGGAGAGTCAACTTCCCCATTTTGAAGTTAGATGCCACTACAAAGGCATGACACTATTTTATTTCTACTCGTTAGCTGCTTATTAATCATATTAATGAAGTGACTCGTGATCGAGAAACTTCGAACTATTGTATTCAGCAGTTCAAGCCAATCGACATTGGATCTTTAATTCATAGTGTTATTACAAGTTCTATTGTCGCTGCTACTACTGCAAGTTGGAGATTCACATCGTTGATCTTTTCATGATTTGAGCAGTTTGGAGTTAGATTTGATAGCTGGGAGGAGACATTGAAGCCACTCAAGCTTATTACTAGTGTGATTGTGTAGTCTTATTCACATCATTCGACTTTTGGTTGGAGAGGTAGATTTTTTAGTAGTTCAACTGCTTTGACATCTTGAGCTTCCATTTCACGTGCTTCTACATCACAGTGTCAGACTTCTAGATCTAATTCTCAGTCACAACTATTGCAGAGATTATTGAACAATGTCATTTACTCCACTGAAAAGGTATTAAATTTAGTAAATTTTGTAGAGCATATAGATGGATATATGTGAAGATGTAGTGATTATGAGGAAGAATACAACTCATCTATGGAAAGCCTCATGAGAGGTAACCAGAATGTAGTTAATGTAGAGAATGTAGTTTTCCCTCAATATTTAAGTTATCCATCATATGCGCCTGTAACTACTTAGCATAGTGATGAGAGTGATGCTGAGGAAGATGATGCTTCGACTGGTTCTATAGTTTTGTTTAGTTTTATTTATGTATTGGTGAGAATTATTTGTGCAGTTATATTCTACTTTTGTTATGATTTGAGTTGTATTTATTAAGACTGTTAGTTTTGTTTGTGTTTTTTTGTTAGACACTGTTATGATGTATTTTTGTTTTTGTGGTAGTAATTGTGTTAATTGTGTTGTTTTGTGTATTTAGTTAGTTTGTGTTGAACTTAGTTTTGAATCTTAGAAAGTTTTAGAATATTGTTAACTTTTACTTAAAAACTTCATGTTTATGATTTTCAATTTACTACCAGATATTTTTTTTAAGTTGAAGTTTTGAATGTATGTTAGTGAGTTTGTTTGCTTTTTATGTTATCATCCACTGCATAGAAGTTTAACGAATCTCTATATATTAAGTAAATTAAAATTTGATCAATTTAATTTTTACTCCTATTTTGAATTTTTGTACTTGTATATTAGGATGCAAAAATTCATATTAGCATGTAAAATGTTCTATTTCATTAAAAATTTTTAAGTTTCATTCCTGCCAATATATACACATGATGCTAAAATGTTCTATTTCATTAAAAATTTAAGTTTGGAAGAGGGGATGAAAAGTTTTCTAAAAACATGAAATTTATTTATTCTCAAATCTATTTCAAATAAATTTAATTTTGATTTGAAGAAAAATAATCATGTGTCTGAATTTATATTAAGGAAGTAAAATTTTGAGTATAAAAATTAGTAAGAGAATTTAGTTAAAATTTATAGTAATGAAGAAAAACTTAAATTTAAAAATTTTTAGGGTGGAAATGATAAATATTGTGTAACTATCTTTAGTAGGAGAAATTGTATTTTTTATAAGTGTAGAAGAATTAGACTTTTATTTTCAAAACTTAAATTTCTTTTATTGAATTTAATTTTAAAAAACTATTATTATGTTTTTAAGTGAAAGAAAATATATCAACTCCTTGCTTTGGGAAGGGAAGAGTGGAATTCAAAATCATTAAAGGTTTATCTAGATATAGTAATCCTTGCTTGAAAAAAAAATAAAAAAAGAAAAAAATGAGAAAAAGGGAAAAAGAAGAGAAAAGAAAATGAATAGAAAAATTGAAAAATGGAGGAGAAGCTTGAGGATTAGTGTCTAATCAAAAAATGGTTCCACATCTGATCTTTTTAAAGTATAAGACTTGAGAAACTCTTAAGCTTAAGGATATAATATAGTAAGTAATATTATGCTTAACAAAATTTTTTAAGTGGAGATGATGCCTAAACTCTATATTTGGATATATTTGGAGAATCTACAAAATTTCTGAACTAGATAGAAACTCACATTTTCAGACTTCTTTGCATTAAAATTTCTAAACTCTATGTTGGTCTCATTTACTAATATTTTTTTCTAAATTGGATAACTATATTTCTTCATCAAAATTTTAAAAACTCTCAAAGAAACTCATATACATAATCTACTTATTTAGTTTTTAAAAGATTGAAGTGTCACTTGAGGACAAGTAATATTTTAAGTTCGGGGAATTTTGATGCACCTAAAATGTATAGTCTTTTTGTACACATTTTTATACCTATTTTTGAGATATTGCACTTTAATGAAAGGTATTTGTGTATTTTTCTTTCAGGCACAATCCACAATCAAATGGATGAAATATAATAAAAGGAGTGAAAAAGGATCAAATTTGTAGCAAAAATGAAGAAGGTGCCAAAATGAACTGAGGCATCTAAGCGCCCAGGACTGGCTCTTACACGCTAGTTATATAGAGAGAGTTGCGCCTAAGTGTCAGGTACCCTACGCTTAACTGTCAAAATTAGTTATTTGATTATTCATTGAGTTTGACAAATTTTTGAAGAGGTGTTTGAAGAAACCTTTGGTAAAAAGGTGGGAAATAGTTCATGGACCCGAAAATTCATTCAATTGGCTTTTGAAAGAAGGAAACTTCTAGAAGATTCATTGAATGGAGACACATTTTGAAGAGACACCAAGGACCTCTTGAATTTTTATTAAAGAAAACTTGGACTATCAGAGGAAGAGGTCATCCACAGCCAACAACCAATCACCCATCCATTCCAAGTAACCTCCGCCGCCGCCCATCGCCACCGCCGCAGCCACCTTTTCTTTTTATTTTGAGATTTAGTTTGTATTGTGAGTGAAGGAAGAGAATTCAAAGGAACTTCAAGACATTTGGTGGAGAGAATTATATATAAGTGTTTATCTTTATGACTACATTTGGTTTTAATTTAGACTTCGTATTTTTGTGCATGATTTATACTTTTAAACTCAAGTGTGATTCTGTTTTCTCCATAAATTCTTAGTAGTTTTCTTTCTCTTTTTCCTTAAAATTATAAGTGAATAAGTATTGAAAGAAAGTTGTTTGAAGTATGAAACTTTAATGTTGGAAGAAGTTGCGATTATTTTAAACCTTGTACTTCATTAACCTTGTACTTCATTTATACTTCATTTACTTATTGATTTGACCAATTAAGATGTTAATAACTATTGTGAGATTATGTAAGATCCAAGATGGTATGGTCTTAGTCAACAAATGGTAAGAATTATATTTACTTTTATGGATGAGAAAGTAGTTCATGGGATTGAGTGCAAATAAATAAGAAAATAAACTTTGAAGGGTGTTGAATTACAGGATTTTAGAGGGACAGTCTAAAGCCCCCAATTTGATTTATAGTCTTAAGTTCTGATACGAGTTGTTAGCCCCTAGGTAGAGGGAGAAGAGGGAACTCTAGAGTGGGAGCTAGTATCTTTCATACCTAACCGGTCTTCAAGGCTATTCAAACCATAGATTAGCCAATGTTCTTTATAACATCTCTAGTAAGGGTAAATAATATGATTGCTCCTATTTGGCACAACACAATTATAATACTTCCACAACAAAATTTTTATATTTGTTACTGATTCATGATATATAAAAAGATATTTTATTTATATTGTTTTTATCTTGCAAGTATTTAGTTAAGTTAATTAGTTGCTTACTTTATTTTCAATTATAAAAAATTTACAAAAAGAATCGAATTTTCATTTCTATTTTAGTATCAAGAGTTTAGGTAAGAATATTTTGCTAAGTAGAATTTTGTTATCTAATTTTTTTTGTTTTTTGAAGTTGCATATTGTATTTATTCTCGTGGGTTTGATATTCGGGGCTTAATCAAAAAGTCATATATTACTTAATAATGATACGTATACTTGCGAAGTATCCCATAATTAAATATTATAACTTTATCATTATTTGCTTCATAGTAAAAAATTTACCTAGCTTTTGCCTGGGATCAAGTTTTGGGTTTGTTGCAAAGTAAGAATCATTATTAAGGAAATTAAACATATAATCACATACATTGCATTTAACATCTATATAGAATATCGGGATCATGGGGCAAGATGTTGAGGAATACGAAGGTTGGAGCTTAGCGGAAAGAGTTATGTGACATTCAACTTTTGTCCCCGCAGGCGCTGACCGTCATTGATCACCGTCGACTTCTGACTTTGCAGTCACTCACCAGATCTGACTATCGCTTGCCACCCCGTTGCTCATGTTGGCATCAATATAAAATTTAACACACGTTGGATGTCCATTTGAATGATATGGGATCGTACAACATTCAAACAGAGCTTCTTGTAACTCAAAGAATCCATCAAACTGCTTCGCACATGAATCGTGGTAAAATTATTTCAATTGGTATCAAAGTTTCTAGATGACTTCTAACCATGAAATGAACTTTCTGAGCACATCTGGAACGTCAAATTTAACTAAGAAGGAGAACCATATTTTTTTTGTTTTCTTCCACTAGTCAACAAAATTTATATTGAGGCACATAACTTTAAAATGTAAATCAAGACTATGAAAAGAAAATAGGGCTTTGCCCTAGAGGAACTCCTTCCTCTTAACTCTTGCCCTGGCCGCCCAATTGCACACACGGTCCACCCCCTCTCAGTCCCACTAGTTCTTGCAATGTCGTTTACCGTAAATGGCCTCCATTACTGGCAACAGCTACCGCTGGCGAGCTCTCCTCTTTTCTCGCGTCACGCAATCCCTAGTTTTTAGATTATCGTACGATGGATGCTCCCTCTCATGCTTTCTTTACATGGCTGAAGTCCTAGGTGGAACAACGCACGCCGAAATCCCTCTCCCTCTCATGGAGAGCAGCTTCTTTCCTCTCTTGCGGAAGCCCTAACGATCCATGCTCCTCTTCTAGGTTGAGGACCATGCACACAGCTGAAAGCCTTCCCTGATCTCATTGTCAATGCTCAGTTGGCCCCTCTCTGATAAAACTAATGGCCCCCGATGCACTTCTCCTGCCAGTGAACTACTCTCATTGGAGCACCAGCCACTGGCTTGGCAGCAATGGGATTGCGAAGCACAAAGACCCAAAAATCCTAATTTTCTCTTTTGTTCTCTGCATTCCATTCCAAACAGAGACCAACCTGGAAGATAACAACGACATTTCAGGGTACAGAGGTTTAAAACTCGTATCTTTCTTCTCTATTTCACTTCTCTTACTTGAAGGCTTGGTGACCAAACCCCCACGGTTCCTCCCTCTCACTAGAGCTCAGACCATAGACATGGAAGGCATGGAAGTAATGGAATTAAGGCTTGCAAGGAGAATCAAGGCGAATGGAATGCTCCGTCAACCATCTTGATATGAAATCTTCTGAGAACGCTTGTGTTCTTCATTTCTTTGTCAGAGAGCCTAGGTCTAGGCTGATGTTATAGAGGCTCCATAGGCTAGGAAGAATTTTCTTTAGTTTACCTATGCTCCATAAGTAATTTACTTATGCTCGACTTCATAAACTGGCTTCGGTTGGGATTATGATAATCCTATGATTATTTGGTGGCTTCATGCTTGATGAAGGGGTTGAAGGCATTTTTGGACCAAGAGAATGGGGATTTTCCTTGACCCCTCATTTCTTAGCCTGCAAACGCCATGTGTATGAGAAACCTTCACTTCATTAAGGTTTTCTCAAGGATAAGCTTTTTCATATTTTTTTAAAACTATTAGAGGTGGGCCCTTCATTACATTGTGTAACGAACAATAACTACATGAATTTATCCCAACCTTAAAACCCAAGCCCAAGCGAGGTTATTAGTAAGGGTATGATATATCATCAAGCATGTGTATGTCATTTACTTCAGATTGTATGACATGATTTTAAAAATGTGCATTAAAATTAACTTTTATGCTTGTCTCTGTTTGGCCTAACCGGTTGACCATCCTCGGTCTACCCGACTTGTCAGCCACCTTCAACCAGTTGGCTATCTTCGACCACCTTTGACTGATCGACCATCTTCATCCAGCTCGATCGAATGGCAAAATCAATTAAGTTGTTTGCATTATTGCATCTGCTCTTTTTATGTGCTTTTAGTCGGCCACGTACCTTGGTTGGCTATCTTTCGGTCAACTTGACAATCAACCATTCCCAAACCGATCATTTGATCAACAAATTTCGATCAACTTCATTGATTGGCTGCCTTTGGTCTAATTGCTTGATCTATCACTTTTGTCGACTTGACTGATCAAGCTCCCTTAGCCTGATCATTTGATTCACTTCTTCCGGTCCCATGGACCGATTGACCGCCTCCAGTTTCATCAATCAATTGTTCACATTTGGTCAACTAGATTGATCCGTTGACTTTGAGCCGATCGTTTGATCTATCACTTTAAGTTGACTTGCCCAATCGACTACCCTAAGACCGATCATTTGATCTACCACTTTTGATTGGCTTGATTGATTGGTTGCCCTCTACCCGATCATTTGATCGACCATTTTAATTGATCTGCTAATCCAAGCATGTGGATTGACAAACTGATCTCGTTTGACTATCGTATATTTGACACATTATTTTGTATGTGAATTTGGCTAGCTACCTTAGTCAATTAGCTTGATTAGTCAACTGATTTCATTCAATCAGATCGATCGTCCCTGTTGGATGGCCCGACAGGTTGACCAAGTTCAGTTAGTTTGATCGGCCACCTATATTGTAGATACCAATCTTGGTCACATTATATTTTGCATCTACATTTTGCATTTTGCACTTTCATGTTTTTTATTCTCAATTGTATAGATTTGTATTTCCATTCTCATAACATTGTGTATGCTCATGCGTTGCATGCTTGGGGTCCTCAGAAGAGTTCATGTCTCTATATGCTCATGTCAATCAATTCATATACTTTATGAGTGGATGACTCACACCACAAGTATACTCGATTCGTAATTCACTTTCACGAGATTTGTCACTTCATTTCCTATGGTTTCCTCAATGTGTTCCATAGGCATATCATATTATGTCATTCTACACGAATCACACTTCATAGCCTCTGAACCCACTGAGTGCATGATGTGAGGCGAACTTGTTGTAGGACTCTCAACTAGCATGGATCATGCTTCATAGCTCTGGAACCCATTTGGTGCACAACTCATCTACCTGTCATCCATGATAGCATCTTAGTTAGTTATTTGTATGTCATATAACTTGCACTTGCCATGCACTATGAGTGTCTGCTCATTTGCATGTGCTTGTCTGACTGTATTTCAGGTCGGGTGTAATTTCCCCATGGCGTACTATACCCCATGCATCCATTCTTGATATCACTTACGTATTTGCATGTGGTCTTTCCCACTTTTGCATTTTCACATCTAACACTTTCATCCCTGGCATGTGTCACCACATGTGTATGATGAATACTTGTGATCGAGCATCAAATGTGACTGCTCACACCTCAAAAGAGTAGTCACATCGTGTTGATTCCATTAGTGTATCACTAGTGATCGCTCTTATTTCAATAGAGTGGTTGTAATACACCGAATCATTTTACATGTTTAAATGGGCATTACCTGATTGTATTGATTGAAAATCATAATCATTAGTTGAATGACCTGTTTTTGGTTGTGATGCTTTAATGAGCATTTCTTATAATGACATCTTAATGAGCAATACAAATTATTACATCTCGATCAGCGCATATATTTGTGCTAAGATTCCAAGAAGTCTAATTGGTGCCACCTTGGCTTTTATTTCATGATGACTTAGTTTAAAAGTATAAAATTTTATATTTTTATTACTTATATGCATCATATTTATGACTTAGTTTAAAAGTATAAAATTTTAAATTTTTATTACTTATATGCATCATATTTTAAAATTCATTTTAAAATTATTGCATTTATAACTTAGGCCACACGTATGGCCAATCTCTTAAATACTCTTACTTACATAAGTTTACATTTGATCGCACCACTTAAGATTATTGGATCGTTAATATGGGGCTAGGATTGGTGTTCCCACCTGAAACATATGTCAGCATTTCACCCACATTTTGACCACACACTTAGTTGTATGTGACTAGGCCGTCGTGTTTCTAGATGCTTGCTAAGTTAGGGTTAGGGAGTAGCTAGCTTTTTCTTATATGCCTTGGTTATTATTTCTTAGTTTGCGCTTTAGCAACAAATCAATTTGTATGTTTACTGAGTTTGAGACTTATGCACTAATGTATTTAGTGGTGGACTTCTGCATCGTATCATGTCCAATAAGGGAAGCGGTCATGACTTATGCTAACGCATTTTCTGCAGGCGTTGTTAAGGTCTTTTCTCATTGGACAATCTATTTGCATTTCATGAAATAATCCATCTTAATTCTATTTTGTAGGTCAATTCTTTCTTTTAGACTTTTACCATATACTTTGTATGGTCCCTAGGTAGAGTCTATTTTGAAACAGGGTACATGCACAACTTTTAAGATGCTCGATACGTCGAATTATAAGAAAGGTGACCAAAAGAAAATATGTTAAGAGTTTCATAACTATTTTACACTGATTTTGATGATATTGCACTTTAAAGAAAGATATTTTTGACGTTTTATTTCAGGTATGTTGAATTATGGTCATTAGAGCAAAAATATGCAAAAAAGAGCGAATTTGGAGCTAAAAGGACCAAAATAGCGAATTTGGAGAAAAAAATACTAAAATATGAAAATTTGAACTAGGGCCCCGACGGCGAGCCCAACGACGCTGACGACGGGTTTTTCCCAAGAGTTCACAATCGAGGGTTTAGAATCAAATATTCCAGAATGCCGCCGACGGCGCCCTTGAGGTCGCCGACGGCGAGATTGGCAGTTATCTTAACAGGTGTATTGAATGTGAACAATTTTTTAGAGGATGTTTAGGCAACTCTTGGGAAAACTCTTCTACAACCTTAAGAGAAACTGTTGGGCAAAACTGTTGGCCAAAAATTAGAGAGTGTGTAGAGTGTGTAGAGTGTGTAGAGTGGGTAGAGTGTGGAGAGTTTAATTTAGGATTAGATTGTGAAGAATTCTTCGAGAGATTGTAAGAGTGGAGGGAAAGTAAGAGATTTCTTCTTTCTTTCCGCTTCGAAGAAGAATTCTGTGTACTGTAAAGAATGGAAGAGATTCAGAGGAACTTCGAGGAGTTTGCTTGGGGAGGAATTACAGATAAGTGGTATTTACTTATTGTTGTTTGTATGACTTTGCGTTTATATATAAATTCCGAGTTTTGTCGTATCTTCCCCATGAGTTTTGAGTGGTTTTCTTTATCTTTCCTTGTCTTAAGATTTTGTGAAATGGTGATTTGAATTGGTTGAGCATTGAGAATGTTAAAGAAGTTGTGATGATCTTTTCACTTCGATCTTAATTTACTTTCAATTTGGCCAATTGATTTGGTTAAATATGTTGAGTTTTACAACTAAAGTGAAGATTACATCTAAGATTCAGGGAGGTCAAAGTCATTGATAGTTGAGTGCAAATAAATAGTGAAATAAAATTATCGGGCGTAGAATTGGAGATTTTAGAGTGACAAACCAAAATCCTCAATTCAGTCTTATGGTTTGGGTGCTGAAGTGTAGATGTTAGCTATCAGGCGAGGGGAACGTGGGAGCTCTGAAGTGAGAGCCAGTATCCTCCCAGCCTAGCCGCAGATTCAGTAAACAAGCATAGGATTAGTCAATGTTCTTTATGCCTGGACCAAAGGGTAAAGAATAGGTATGCTCCTATTTGTCACAATATAATTTGAACTAATTCACTTTATCCCATCACTTTAATTTCTTGACAAGGAGAAGGATGCTTTCTTACTTATTGAACTTCACATAAAAAACTTTATTAGTAGAATTAGTTATTTAAGAGTTATTAAAATTACATATTTATTTCAATTGTTTATTCGTGACAGTCAGGCAATTTGAATTATATTGTAGTGATTAAGAAATGATTTTCTAAAATCTTAGTTCATAGCCTCTATTATTACTCCCTATGGAATCGATATCCAAGACTCCATTAGAGCCATGTATTACTTGAGCAATATGTATACTTGCGTTGATAAGAGTGACTTTGAAATTATTGAATATTTTATATACATCTTTATTGAATCTATAACCGCTGCAGTGTAGCGTCATTGCTGGGGAATTAAATCTTCTAGCAGCAGCATCAAATTATTGTATTTTTAAGCATAAATAAAGTCGCTGCCAAGTTTTTGGCGCCGTTGCCGGGAAATAAACAAGAATCATAATTAGAGTAACGAAAAAATTAGGACTATTAGAAAACTTTTACTTCAATTACAACTTATTTTCATATTTAGTTAGCTATTTTTCTGTGTACTGATTTCAATTGTATGCGTAAATTTAGACCTAAAAATCTTATACCCTACGATTTGGAATTAGAACGCACTGTTAGGAGAATTATAAAACTAAGAAAAGAACCTAGAAATCTTGACACAAGATGAAAAATAATGTGCACAATCAAGGAATAGAAAATGAACACCAACCTAGACCTCTATGAGATTATGAAAATCCTACAGCAGATGAAATTCACTTATCTATCCAAAATCCTTATGTAGCTGCTAATTCATTTGAGCTTAAACCTGCTATTATCCCAATGGTACGAAACAATCAATTTAGAGGTACACCAAATGAAGATCCTAATTTACACCTCCCTAGTTTTTTAGAAATTTGTGCTACCTTTAAATATGACAGAGTTTCAAACGATGCTGTTAGACTTAGACTTTTTCCTTTTCACTTAGGGATAAGGCTAAGATGTGGTTAAATTTGTTAGCACCTGGATCTATTAGAACTTGGGGAGAACTTTCATAGAAATTTCTATCCAAATATTTCCCTCCATCCAAAACTGCTAAACTTAGAAGTAACATAACATCGTTTTGTCAGATTGATGGAGAGTCGATATATGAAGCTTAGGAGAGATTTAAAGATCTTCTTAGAAAGTGCCGTCATCATTCATTATCAGATTGATTGATAATTCAAACTTATTATAATGGATTAGTGGGATCACTTAGATCGATTATAGATGTTGTGGCTGGGGGTTCTTTAATGTCAAAACATTTTGATTCGTTAAGAGAAGAGATGACTACCAATAATTTTCAATGGCCCTCAAAAACGGTAAATTCTAAAAGAGTAGCTAGTATCCATGATTCTGATGCAATATCTATGTTAGCTTCACAGATTGTTGCAATATCAAAGAAATTAGATCATTATGGAATGAATTATTCTCCAACACCTACTATGATGGAAGAGAATTCATCTGGGTAATTTGTGGATGTTCAACCTTCGTATGAAACTTTAAATGCTACTAATAATAGACCCAACAACCCTTACTCAAAATATTATAACCTAGGTTGGAAGAATCATCCTAATTTTAATTGGAATAACAATTCTTCTACAAATCAACAATGGGTTAACATCCTAGTGAACCCATTAGGAAATTCATCCAACCAAGGAAATGTTAATTATAGACCTTCTTATCCTCCAGGATTTAACAGTAACACTCAAATTAAGGAAAAGAAGTTGTCTATGGAAGAGATGATATTAAATATGGGTCAACAATTGCAGAATCAAGGAAATCAATTACAAATAAATTCAAGGCAATTATAAATTCAAGGAAATCAGTTACAAAATCAAGGAACTGCTATCAAGAATATTGAAAATGTGGATACGGAAAAAGAAAAGATTATGAATATCCAGATTTAGAATGCCCACTTACACCAATGAAAATTACTGTGAAGAAACCTCCACCATCGTTTCCTCAAAGATTGAAGCAACATAAAAAGGATAAATAATTTTTCAAGTTTATAGAAATTCTTAAGAAATTAAGGGTAAATATTCCCTTCGTAGAAGCTTTAGAGAAAATGCCCAATTATGTGAAGTTTATGAAAGATATGTTGAACAAGAAAAGGAAGTTCACTGATAATGAAACTGTTGCACTTAGCGAAGAGTGTAGTGCAATTATTCAGAAAAAGCTTCCTAAAAAATTAAAAAATCCAGGTAGTTTCACTATACCGTGTGCTATCGGTGAAGAATTTTATGGAAGAGCTTTATGTGATTTGGGAGCCAGCATTAATCTTATGTCTCTATCAATCTTCAATAGATTAGATATAAGAGAAGTCTAACCTACTTCTATAACTCTTCAGTTAGCGGATCGTTCAGTTACTTATCCTAAGGGAGTTATAGAAGCTGTGTTAATAAAAGTTGATAAATTTATCTTTCCTGTGGATTTCATTGTTTTAGATATGAAGGAAGATAAAGAAATACCTATCATTTTAGGGAGACCGTTTTTAGCTACTGGAAAAGCTATGATAGATGTTCAAAATGGAGAATTAAACATGAGAGTTAACGATCAAGAAGTGACTTTTAATATTGCAAAATCTATGAAATATCCTGCTGTTGAAAGAGATAATGAATGTTTTTGCATGAAAATTAGTGAACATCTATTGAACAAGCATTTGAAAGAAAATTTTGAAGAGAAAGAACAATTTGAAGACAGAGATGAAGTTATTTTGGATGAAATAGAAAATGAAGAATTAGATTATGTTCAAGAAAGAATTGAGATGCTGGATATTATAGGAAATGCTCATAAGAATCTAGTTCCATCAATTATAAAATCACCTGAACTTGAGTTGAAAATATTGCCTAACCACTTGAAGTATGTGTTTCTGGGAAACTCATCTACACTACCTGTTATTATATCTTTAGAATTAAATGATTTGCAAGAGCAAAGACTTTTAGATACATTGAAAAGATATAAGAAAGCTTTTGGTTGGACCTTAGCT
>NW_018165441.1:66138-66731 GCF_001263595.1 Phalaenopsis equestris | reverse complement strand
TTATAAAATTTTACAAGATGGATTCTATTGGCCTACTCTCTTTAGAGATGTTTACAAATACATAAAAACTTGTGATCGATGCCAACGAGTAGGCAATATATCTAGAAGAAATGAAATACCTCTGAATTTTATGTTAGAAGTTGAGATCTTTGATGTTTGGAGATTAGATTTCATGGGACCATTTATTCCTTCATCTGAGAACTTATACATATTAACTACAGTAGACTACATTTCAAATTGGATTGAACACAAGCTTTACCTCGTTGTCATGCTAAAAGTGTTTCAAGATTTTTAATGAAAAATATTTTCAGTAGATACATAATGCTGAGAATGATTATCACTGACGAAGGATCCCATTTCAGGAATAAATACATTCAAAGATTGACAAAAAAGTTTAATATTATTCATAGAATCTCTACTTTCTATCACCCTCAAACCAATGGGTTAGCTGAAGTTTCTAATAGAGAGATTAAACAAATACTTGCAAAGATTGTAAACCCTTGTAGAGTAGATTGGTCAACTAGACTAGATACTACATTATGGGCTTACAGAACTGCTTATAACACTCCTATTGGAATGACTCCTTACAGGCT
>NW_018165441.1:64793-65895 GCF_001263595.1 Phalaenopsis equestris | reverse complement strand
GCTGTTGAAATTGAAGATCAAAAGACTGGGAATAGATTTAAAGTAAATGGACACAGATTAAAACCATATTTTGAGGGTAAAAGATAAAATTTTAAAGAGGTTTTAATGATTAGTCAACCTGAATAATATCTGAATAGGTCGGGCTGACGACGTTAAACCAAGCGCTTTATGGGAGGCAACCCATAGTTATCTTTATTTTTATTGCGATTATAGTATTTTTGAAATTATTGTTAGTTTGTGGTAGTATTGAACTCTACTACTCATGTTTACCCTTGAATCATCGTAAAAATTGGATCCATAGAAAAAATTGGAACGCATTCGGACTAAAGCGAAATTGTGAAATTTTTGCTTAGGCAACGACGGTGCCATTGATGCTGCCGACGGTGGGTTTTTCCCGAGAGTTCAGGCAATTAATTTTAAAGGCTTGTCGATGGTGCCATCGACTCCGCCGACGATGAGAACGGCGGGATGACGGTTTCCGGAGTTTGAAATGATGATTTTTGGCAGTTTTAGGCGGGAGTTACTCCCTATAAACTTCCAAATTCGATTCCTAAGTTTGTATTTCCCCAAAAACAAATTAAAACTCTACTAAATTCATTCATATGGCGTCCAATTCCCCTGCAAACCATAGATTGAGAGTGTGCAACCGGAGAAAGTTCATTAGTTCCGAGGCGCAGTGAATCTTCAACAAAGTGCTGACAAAGAGGAGATTAAGCAAAGAAAGAGGATTCGTGAATCAAGGATTGAACAATCCTTCAACAGCAATTGAAGAGATGATTGTGCGACAAAGATGGGAAGTGTTGTGCTACACTACAGCCACCGCAGTTGTTCCTGTGGTGAAGGAGTTTTATGCTAGTTTGCAAAGAATCAACTAGGGAGTCGTCTATGTGCAAGGTAGATGGATAACTTTTACTCCTGCACGGATTAATGAGTTATATATGATCGAGAATGTTCCCTTCTACCATTATTCCAACTTTGTCTCGACAAGAAGCCATATAAATGAGATCTCATTTGACGGACAAAATTGAATATTGGGAAATGAGAGAAAACGAGTATGTTAGTTTTTCTGTGACACTTCTAAACCCTGTTTCTAACTAAACCC
>NW_018165441.1:62103-64769 GCF_001263595.1 Phalaenopsis equestris | reverse complement strand
GACACTTCTTCATTTCTGCAAAACTATTACCAACGATGAAGATCAGTAAAGTTACTAAAGAAAGTGATATTCTGAATTACTGTATTAAAATGGGACTGCCAATTGATATTGGAGTTATTGGAGCGATAATTGTGAAGTCTATTTTGGGCCTGATCGTTCATGGATCAACTTATGGGCTTGGACATCCTTCAACAATTTTCATACTCTGCAGTCATTTTCAAGTATCTTATGAGAATTTAGAAAATGTACTTCTACCTTGGAAGCCTTTGGACCCAACCGAGAGGTTCCTAAACAATGAAGATGAGAATGATATGACTATTATTGTGGATCAATCGTCTCAGAATTCACTTCCTATTCAACCCTTAGTTTTGGACAAGACACTAGTGATCCTACGCAGAATCAAGAAATTGGAGAAATATGTATAAAATGTTATGAATGCAATTAACAATATCTCTGATTTTTTCGATCATCTAGACTGGAGGATGAAAGAGCATTTTGATCACTCTGGACATATCGAAGGAAGTTTGATACGATTGATGAAAAAGATGGGATTGATAGAAGAGGACTCTACTGAAGAATTTCCATACCGACCCTTCTATAACCTCTTCGTTCATGTTCAATCAATGGACGATCTCAGAGGAGAAACAAGCATTGAATCAGAAGAGGAGTAGATTTACCTTGCTACCTGTATGTCTATGTGTGTAATTTCATTTGAACTTTGTGTTTGATTTGCTTTTGAATTTTACTTTTAGATCTCATTATAGTTGAGATTGAGCATAGGATGTTTGTTTTCAGCGTTTAGAGTGTTGTGGCTTGGATTGCAATGCTGAATTGATGTATCAAGGTTGAGAAAATACCAAAATTATGTGTCTTGTAACGTGTATTGTAACCCTTGGAATTTATATATAATTATGATGTTTTATGTTGTGAATGTTTACTTGTGTTAGTACATCATTTAATCACTTAAAATTTATGTCTATAATGATTGAACGGATATCGTCGAAGCTTGAAATTGATCGAAATCGTAAAAATCTGGAAATTGACCCAATTTTGAATATCTCACCGACGGTGCCATCGACACCACCGACAACGGATTTTTCCCGAGACTTAGTTTATTAATTCAATAGAGCTCGCAGACGGCGCCGAAGACCCCGTCGACTGCGAGATCCCGAAAAAACACTTTTAGCCGCGATTTTGACCAGTCAATCGCCACTATTCTTCATCCCCTTCCTCTTAAAAAATGAAAATTTCAATCTAGGACTTGAAGATCTTGGATTTAGGGGTGATTTCAAAACATTTAGAAACCAGATTTTATCATCTCTCGGTAAGAGCTTCACTCCAACCTAAAAATATTTAATTTTAACCTTGAATTTCTTCCACATTGAGAAGGTCCAAAAAATTTGAGAATGTGGAGAAAATATTTGGAAGAAATTCATGGAATTTAGTTTTGAACTCTTGGAGTCTCTATTGGAAGCCATTATTATTTGAAGTAT
Source organism: Phalaenopsis equestris (assembly GCF_001263595.1). Classification (NCBI taxonomy): domain Eukaryota; kingdom Viridiplantae; phylum Streptophyta; class Magnoliopsida; order Asparagales; family Orchidaceae; genus Phalaenopsis; species Phalaenopsis equestris. The sequence continues at coordinate 63,276 of NW_018165441.1, read as the reverse complement.
TTGAGTATTTGAAGTGTATTTTGGAATTGTTTTTATAATTTTCATTAGATTGACATGGCTCCGCAACACAAGAGGCGACTTGAATTTGACGAGTCTCACTTCGTCAATGCGAAGGCTCAGTCGAGATTTACTTCAGTACAATGGGAGGCCCGCTGAATGATGTCATCAACTTTCTCGCTGATGGGAAAGGGACATAAAAGATAAAGCAATGAGAATGGGTAAAATTTTCTGCTTCCATGTTGAATGCCACATCTAAAGCATGACACTATTTTATTTCCTCTACTCTGTTACCTATCTATCACTATAGTGAGGTAACAAGAGATAGAGCTATTCCTATGAAACCCATTAGTAAAGCTAATTTGAAGACATATGAATCCTATGAAAAGTGGAGATCTGGGAGTAGAAGTCAAGAACCTTCTACTAGTAGAGATATCCCCTCTACTAGTTATGACCTTCATTCTTCTAGTTTCCCTAGCCTGAATGATTTAATGAATGAGTTGACCTTGCAGCAAAAGAATATAGAGCTAATAAATGAAAGAATTGGGGGATTAGAACGTAGACATGATTATGATAACGAGTACCTACAGAGGCATTCTGACTTTGAGATAGCTTACTATGAAGCTCAGGCCCGACACTATAGAGGTGAACCTGATGTTACTTTACCTGAATGCCCCCATTATACTCTGTCTCAGCCCAATCCACCTGTTGACCAGGGAGATGAAGATATAGCATGGGATTTTGATATATTATAGTAATTGATGTACTTTTATTTTTGTAATTTGTGTAATATAGATAGATGTTTGTTTGTTTGTACTTTCATTTTTATTTTTATGTTGCAATTGGATAATTTTTAATTATTGTTATAATTGTTTAGTGTGGTAATTGAAATTTGCATGTGTAGTTATAATTGATGTTGATTATTACTTTGTAAAATTGTAATATGATGTGATTTTTATTTATATTTTAATATCTTTGTAATTGTTTTTTTTTTGTTTAGTATTATGGATGTGTTAGCAAAATATTGTGTTTGTATAATGTTTAGTTTTGTACTTATTTCAAAATTTCATTACCCAGCAAATTCTCTAATGATTTATATGTATAGAAAGCTCTTAATATTACAGACCAGTTGAAGTAGAAATTTTGAGAAGGACTGCAAAAATTTCAGAATGATGA
>NW_018165441.1:51863-61828 GCF_001263595.1 Phalaenopsis equestris | reverse complement strand
AAGAAAGGTGATGTTCAAAATCATTAAAGGCTATCCAGATATAGTAATCCTCACTTGAAAAAAAAAAGGATTGACAACAATCCCTGAAAAGAAAAGAAAAAAATATAGGATTGAAATCAATCCAATTGAGAAAAAAAAGAAAAAAAGTATAAAAGCGATGAGAAGCTTGAGGAGATGCCTAATAAAAAATTGGCTTCACTTGGACCTACCTAAAGGGAAAACCTAAATACATTCCTAAAATTATATTTATGGATTAGCATCTTTTACTAGTAGTGTTCTCCTGTCAAATCATTTGAATATTCTAAGTGACTTGATATTACAATATATAGTCATTCTTGAAATGAATAGATAACTAGAACTCTTAAACTTGATGACTAGATATTCTTGTAACTACAGAGTTAATTTAATTACTTGAATTTTTTCTGAAAATCTCACTATGGTATTTACTTAAATCAAACTTATAGTACTTCTGAATTAAAACTTTACTACAATAGATCATAACTTTTATGTAGTACAAAAATTACTTAAGGACAAGTAATAGTTAAGTTTGGGGGATTTTGATCAAAGAAAAATATGTTGAGATTTTTATACCTATTTTACACTGATTTTGATGATATTGCACTTTAAAGAAAGGTATTTTTGATGTTTTGTTGCTGTTATGTTGAATTATGGTCATTGGAGCAAAAAGATGCAAAAAGGAGCGAATTTGGAGCGAAATGGACCAAAATATGAAACTTTGAATTAGGATGCCGACCGCGAGCCCAACGGCGGCAACGACTGATATTTCCTGAGAGTTCATAATCAAATATTCCAGAAGGCCACCGACGGCGAGATCGGCGGCGATCTCCATAAGGGCGCTGAAATTGGGTGTGTTTTTGGGATGCATAGGCAACTATTGGGAAAACTCTTCTACAACTTTAAGAGAAACTGTTGGTAAAAAATTAGAGAGTGTGTAGAGTGTGTAGAGTGGGTAGAGTGTAGAGAGTCTAATTTAGGGTTAGAATGTGAGGAATTCTTCGAGAGATTGTAAGAGTGGAGGAAAAGTGAGAGATTTCTTCCTCCTTGTCACTTCGAAGAAGAATTTTGTGTACTGTAAATAAAGGAAAAGATTCAGAGGAACTTCGAGGAGTTTGCTAGGGGAGGAATTAGAGATAAATGGTATTTACTTATTGTAGTTTGTATGACTTTGCTTTTATATATAAATTCTGAGTTTTGTCGTATCTTTACCATGAGTTCTGAGTAGTTTTCTCTGTCTTTCTTCTTGTCTTGAGATTTTGTGAAATAATGATTTGAATTGGTTGAGCCTTAAGAATGTTAACGAAGTTGTGATGATCTTTTCACTTTGATCTTAATTTACTTTCAATCCGACCAATTGATTTGTTAAAATATGTTGAGTTTTACAACTAAAGTGAAGATTACATCCAAGATTCAGGGAGGTCAAAACCCTTAGAAGTTGGGTGCAGAAAGTGCTTGAAAGTTGGGTGCAAAAAAATAGGGAAATAAAATTATCGGGCATAGAATTGGAGACTTTAGAGTGACAGACTAAAATCCTCAATTCGGACCTATCGTTTGGGTGCTGAAGTGTAGATATTAGCCCTCAGGCGAGGGGAATGTGAGAGCTCCGAAGTGAGAGTCGGTATCCTCCCAGCCTAGCCGCAAATTCAGTAAACAAGTGTAGAATTAGTTAATGTTCTTAATGTCTGGACCAAAGGGTAAAAAATAGGTATGCTTCTATTTGGCACAATATAATTTGAACTGATTCACTTTATTCATTTACTATAATTTCCTGACAAGGAGAATGATGTTTTCTTATATATTGAATATCACATTCGAACCTTCATTAATATAGTTAGTTATTTCATGGTTATTAAAATTACATATTTATTTCAATTTCTTATTAGTGAAAGATAAGCAAATTGATTTTAGTTGTTGCAATTAAAGTATTGCTTTTCTAAAACCTTACTTCATAGTTCTAATTTACTCAATGTGGGATCGATATCTAGGACTCCTTTAGAGCCCTATATTACTTGAGCGATATGTATACTTGCGTTGATAAGAGTGACATTACAATTATTTAATATTTATTACGTCCATATTTATCAAATCTATAACCCGTTGCCGAATTAAATCTTCTAGCAGCAATATCAAATTTTTGTATTTTTATGTATATATAAAGTCGTTTTCAACAGGTACCAAGTGCAGTCTGCTCGTGTCTCTTACCTTAGTTTTGAATCTCTGTTGATGTATATAATTAGTACCGGAGATGTATATATATAGCTTGACCATTTTTTTTCAATTTCGGGGATAGTTGCCAACCAATCATCATCCAGAATTTTATTTGGCTTTCTTTACTTTCTGAAAAATGTTATTTTTGGTTCTATGGTTTCGTGGGAAGCTTATATAAGTATTCTTTCATGGATATTCAGTCCATAGTGTCTCGATTTGATCTTGTTTTGATGTACATTCTTAGTTTGTCATACGAGGTTTATCTCACGTGATCATTCCATGATTTTTTTTTTAATTTGCCTACTTAGTTTTTGTCTTATTTCCTCATTTTCCAATCTCTCTTTTTCTTTGAAACATTTTGACATTTCAAGCAAGAGTGCTCTTTGGAAAAAAGAAATCCTCAGATGATTATTATATGAACAGGTGACTCTGATTAAAAAGAGCAAAAAATAGCCCGCTGTTGTAGTTGAATCTCGGTGTGAAGCAACAACTATCACCCCAGAGTCATGAAGGATCCGACGACTTGGCGCAAAATGTCGAATGTCGTGCCAACCCCGAAGTAAGTGCACTGACGCTCTAGCATGGTTCCCTACTACAAGACAACAAGTTTTTGTATACACCAACTTTATAACTTGAGAAACTGTTTAATCCTTTTCATATGTGGGAAAAGTGGTTATATCTGTAATGACCAACTCATAAGAAAATATTTCAACAGAATCAGGTTCCTTGATTGTTTTACTCTTTAACTGGTTTTCTATATTAAAACTTCTTGTTTCCCTACTGGTTATTTTCGTTCATGTGAATATGTGTTTGATTTTCTTACAACGTTACAACGTTAGTTTCTTACTCTACCGCAATGAATTTTCTTGGACGCATTTCCACTTTTTTACTCTAGAATTAATGTGGAAGAGAAAAAAATTATATATAAAATTAAGATCACATTAAACAATATAAATTAACAAATTTTTAAAAAAAGTGCATAAAAACAAAGTTTTTTATTTACAACTATCATAAACATTCCAAAATTATTAATGTATCTTGCCCATTTTGTGAGCCCCACCTTCTCCACCATAAAACACATGGGTGAACATGAAGCCATGGAAAGGGGCGTCCTCGTAAACCCCCATTGCCCCGTTTTCCACGCATTAATGTCCAAATAGCGACGAATAAGGCCTTCTTGGAGGATAGTGGTAATAGAGAATAAGGAGGTTGGAATTATTCCCATCTTCCCAACGTCAAGACAAGTCCTCAAGCCAATCATATTGTTTGCCTTTGGCTAATCTAATAAAGCTATAACCGATTTTTTGTTCGCTTCGCTAATTAGACAAAAAAAAAAAAGAGAGAAAGGGATGGGCCCTTCTCACAAATTCCAATATTCCTTTAGCTTTTGTCGCCTACTTTCTTTGATGGGGAAGGAAATTGAGAGGGAAGTCTCTAATTGGATAAATAATAGGAATTTATATAAATATCAAATTTTCTATTTTTAAATATTTAAAATTAATATTTATTTATTTTATATTTAGTGACATTAATTCTATTAAATCCTATACATAAAAAGATGTAATTAATTTTAATAAATATTATCAATAAATCTTTGATGTGATATCAAATAATTGAGTATTATATAAATAAACAAGTATTATACAAGTAAAATTTAAATTTAAATTGAGATGGGTAAACATATGAGATGTGCAAGCCATGCATGTAAATTCACTTTCAATGGTAGAGAGATGAATAAATATGTGTGCATAATCTAAATAAATACCTTATGCAATCGACAATAAGTCTTGTGGCAGTTTTGAGTGTTTCGCTCTAATCAACAATGTATCATTTGGTGATTTAAATTTAATTAAAAGATCATGTACATTTATCTTAATAAGTTTTTGTTTTTTGTTTGAAAAAAAATTCTATACAACAATTTTTTGCCTGTAACACCATTATTTTATTGCTTGAAGATCATTATATTGTAACAATAAAAACCACCCCCCCTAAAAAGCGTTGTTTTTTCACTATCATGCTAGATTTATTTTGATATAAAATGTGCCAAATAAGCTCTTAACTAAATGTTTAAGAAGAGATTCAACTAAGGCATCAATTCTAGATAAATGGTAGCTATGATTCAGGTAACAAAAATTCTGACTGGTGGAACATATTCAAATTCATCAGTTTTCGTTAGAAATGTGCTCCTTCACGATACATTATGTTCATCCAAGGCAGTATAATTCTTTGATAAAACCCTCTTAGAAAAGTTTTTGGAACTCTTAGAGAAATGGCTTTATAAATGTCATTGCAACGTGTCTCATCTTCTGTTTGATCGCTTTGGACATATGATCAACATTTAGTTAATTTTACGCAACATTAACATGCACTAGCGACATGGCTTCTACTGACTAGATGAATACATTCTTCTATTCATAGAGGGTTGAAATCAATTCACCTTACTATTCAGCGTTAAAGGCTCTACTGAGCAAAAACAACTTGCTAAAATCTCTTTCCTCGGGATAGAAATTTCTACTTCCTTGACAGTCTCTAATCCATTTCACTGTAAGCACTTAGCTGGAAGATTGTTTTGTTTGCAAGTTACCTATAGCTTTAAAAAAAATGCTCTAGGCTATAACAAATCTTCTCTGCTTCCTAGTACTCATCTTCCTCCTATAATTTATAATGGGATGATATGTTGAGACTAATAACCGAAAGCAAAATAATAATGGTATTTCGAAGATTACATTATAGGCAGTCAACACATCTACCACAATGAGTCAACCATACCTATAAATTGAATATCTCCTTCTCCTCAACTAATTGGTAGTTGATCACACCCATGATTTAATTTCAGCGGCCATAAAAATCAAAGATCGGCCTCAAAATAAAGACAAGCTTTGAGTCCTCCAACTTTATTTATTCATTGACACTTTTGAATAGATTATTCATTAAGCTCATAGTGTCTAGTAGAATGCTACCCATTTCAAAATTTTCAATCAATGTAGTAACTACTATCACATTAATATATAAATTTTTCTTAGTAGAGAAATCTTCATAAGCGAACGTAGTCGACAGTATGCCAACCGTTGGTAGTTGAGAAGAACTCTCTTGGTTTATTTCAACCAATCAAATTCACTTGAAGCTTAATTGTTAAGATGTAGCTCTTCTCCTTCTTGAATATAATGACTACCCCCACATTATGTATGAACTTTATAGGTACAAGTTTATTTTCTGTTGCTTTGGTGTATTCTCTTTTTTCTCTTCTTGTATTCATTTAGGTTGTGATGAACACATGAAGCTTTCATACTTGATGAGTTCAACAATTCGTCCCTTTAGATGTTTACATTCCTGCATATCATGGACATAATTTTGTGAGAAAATTATAGTTCTTTGGATCAAACAAGTCACTGATCCCGATTCTCCTTATATTTGTTAATGCGATGTATGCGACTATATTCATAATTTTTCTTAAATATAATTCTTACTTTGCAACAGTGCCACAAACTTTATCTTAAGAAATAACTAGACACAAACTTGACTTCGAACAAATAAGAATACAATTATTATATTTAATATGGATACTACTCGAGTATATGTATCGTTATCAAGTAATATAAAACTTTTTTGTTTAAGCCCCGAATATCGAACCCACAGGGAAAACTACAATATGCAATTACAAAATAGAAGAAATTACATAACAAATTCTTCTTAGCAAAATATTCTTACTTAAAACTTTGTGTTTCTATAATAAGAATGAGAGTTTGATTCTTTTCATAATTTTTGATAATTGAAATTAAAATAAGTTATTAACTAACTTAACTTGATATTTGCAAAATGAAGGCAATTTAAATAAAATATCTTTTTCTTTATCATGAATCAGTAACAAAGATAAAAATTATGTTGTGGAAGTATTCAAATTGTGTTGTGTCAAATAAGAGCAATAATATTCTTTACCCTTACTAGAGATGCTATAAAAATATTGGATAATTTATGGTTTGAATAGTCTTGAAGACGGGTTAGGTAAGGAAGATAGTAGATCACTCTCTAGAGTTCCCTCTTCTCCATCCACCTGGAGGCTATCATCTCATATCAAAACCTAAAACTATAAATCAAATTTAGGGCTTTAGCCTGTCATTCTAAAGTCCTCTAATTCTATACCCTTCAAAGTTTATTTCCCTGTTTATTTGCACTCAATCCCATGAACTACATTCTCATCAATGAAATCAAATGTGATTCTTACCATTTGTTTATTAAGACAATACCATCTTGGATCTTACATGTTCTCACAATAGGTATTAATATCTTAAATGGCCAAATGAAGAAGTAAAAGAAGTACACGGTTTAAAATCATCATAACTTCTTCTATCATTAAAGACTAATACTTCACACAAATTCCATCCAATACTTACTCACTTATAATTTTTAGGAAAAATATAAAGAAAACTACTCAAAATTCATAGAGAAAACACAATCATATTTAAATTTAAAGTTAGAAATCATGCACTTAAACAAGAAGTCTAAATTAAAACCAAATTTTGTCACAAAGATAAAAACTTATCTTAAATTCTCTCCACCAAAGTCTTGAAATTCCTTTAAATCTCTTCGTTCACTTATAATACGAATTAAAAGTCAAAATACGAATAAAAGTGGCTTTGGTGGCAGTGATGGCCTGCGGCGGTGGCGTGTTGTAGTTAGCTCTAGATGGATCTCTCCCTTCTCTTCAATCCAAGTCTTCTTTTATAATTTTCCAAAAGGTGCCTTGGGGTCTCTTCAAAATGTTTCCACATTCAATGAATCTTCTAAAAGTTGCCTCCTTTCAAAAGCCAGTTGAATGAATTATCGTGTCAATTAACTATTTCCCACGTTTTCACCAAGGTTTTCTTCAAACACCTCTTTAAAATTTTGTCTAAATTCATTGAATCATCAAGTAACTACTAATGGCGCTTAAGCGTGAGGTACTTGACGCTTAGGCGTAGCTCTCTTTGTTTCACTAGCTCAGTTCAATTTCAGGCCTTCTTCATTTTTGCTCTAAATTTGATCTTTTTTTACTCCTTTCACAATTTTTCATCTATTTGTTTGTACCTAAAAGAAAAAAAATAAATACCATTCATTAAAACGTAATATCTCAAAAATAAGTATAAAAATATGTACATAAAGACTATATATTTTAGGTGTATCAAAATCCTTCAAATTTAAAATGTTACTTGTCCTCAAGTGACACTCTAATCCTTTAAAACCAAAATAAGTAGATTATGTAAATGAGTTTCTTTACGTAATTCTAAAATTTTGATATAGAAATATAGTAGTCCAATTTAGAAAAAACATTAGTATATGAGACCAACTTAGAGTTTAGAAATTTTTAATGTAAAGAAGTCTGAAAATATGAGTTCTTATCTAGTTCAGATATAAAGTAAATTCTCCAAATCTAGAGTTTAGGCATTTTATCTTTTCAACTTAAAAAAATTTATTTAGAATAATTATACTTACTATATTATATACTTAGTGTAAGAGTTTCTCAAGTCTTATATTTTAAAAAGATCACATGTTGAACCAATTTTTAATTAGGTACTAATCCTCAAGCTTCTCCTCCTTTTTTCAACATATGTTTTTTTTAGGTCAGGATTACTATATTTGGATAGGCCTTTAATGATTTTGAATTCCGCTCCTCTTTTCCTAAAGCAAAGTTCTGATATAAATCTTTCACTTAAGAATATAAAAATAGTTTTGAAAATTATTTTTAATAAAAGAAATTTAAGCATTAAAAATAAAGTTTAACCCTTCTAAATTTAAAAAAAAATGCAATTTTTCCTACTAAAGATAGTTACACAATTTTAATCATTTCACACTAAAAATTGTTAACTTTAAGTTTTTCTACATTACTATAGATTTTAACTAAATTCTCTTACTCATTTTTATTTTCAAAATTTTACTTCCCTAATATAACTTCATATACATAATCATTTTTTTTTAAATCAAAATCAAATTTATTCGTAGTACATTTGAGAACAAATAAACTTCAAGTTTTTAGAAAATTTTTCATCCCCCAAACTTAAAGTTTTAATAAGATAAAACATTTTAGCATCATATTTATATATAGGAAGGAATGAAAACTAAAAATAACATGCTTATAGGACTTTTTACATCCTAAATATACAAGTACAATCTTAAGAACATGACTAAAAATTATTTGATCAAATTTTAATTTACTTAACATATAGAGATTCATTAGACTTCTATGTAGTGAGGGATAAAATAAAAAATAAATAAACACACTAACAGACATTCACAACTGCAACATAAGGAAAATACCTGGTAGTAAATTGAAACTTAAAACATGAAGTTCTTAAGTGAAAGTCAGTAATATTTTTTCAGGATTAAGTTCAACACAAACTAGCTAAATGCACTAAAAAACATAGTTAACACAATTACTACCATAAAAACCAAATATAATTACTCACAAGAACATAAATACATCACAGCAGCGTCTAACAAAACAAAATAGAATAAAATTAATAGTCTCAATAAGTACAACAATAAATATAATAGTACCACAAAAAAAGTAGTTCACAACAATACATAAAAAAAGTTAACTATAAAACTCAGTCTAATCATTCTCCTCCTCATCAGCATCACTATAATCACTATGCCAAACAATTATAGGGTAATATGATGGATATTTTGGATATTGAGGGAAAACTACACTCTGGTCACCTCTCATGAGGTTTCCCATAGATTAGTGGAATTTCTCCTCATAATCGTTATGTTTCCTCAAATATCCATCTATATCATATGCAAAAATCTCTTAAATTCATTACCTTATCAGCTGTAAAGTTGTTGTTGTCTAATATCCTCTACAATAATCGTGACTATGAATCAAATCCAGAAGTTTGACCTTGTGACATTGAAGAACGTGAAGTAGAAGCTCGAGATGTTGGCTTGAATGACTGCAATATCTCCTCCTAGCTATCAAATCTAACACTTGCCTACTCACATACTTAAAAGATCAAGGATACAAATCCTAAACCTGCAGTAGTAGTAGTGACAAAAGAACTGGTAATAGTATCATAAATCAGAGCTCCAATATCAATAGGCTTGAACTACTAAATGTAATAGTTCAAGGTTTGTTGACCTCACTTTTGGTTGAAGTCTAGAAACTTCTTTAGTAGCCTAGGTCTAGCCATAGGACTTTCCTATTGACTAGTCTTAGAAAACTAGAAAAGGTACCCTCACCATTAGAAACTCAAAACTCTTCTCTTTACTCAACTTGAAGTTCCACATATTAGTCCTAACCTCTAATATTTAGAAGGTAAGATCATTATGGGGGAGCTGCAGAAGAGTTCCTATAGAGTTACTTGGCCTTAGGATTGACCCTAGGTGTTGGTTTGGAGCTAAAGTACACTATACCTTCACCATATCTTAACAATACCCTCACATGGCTAAGACCAATATATGGAGACCCAAAATGAGATTTCATTGGTTCATGACTCATTCAAAATGGTTCTCTACCCAGTTGCACTTGAAATGCCCAACTTGGTCTTTTGCCCCTAGGAACCTCCAAATTACATAACTGCCCTTGGGACCCAAATTTGGCCAAAATTCCTAAATTTGGCCAAAATACCCAAAACTGATTAAAAATCATTCCAAAAACTTTGAATATATCCAAATTTGCCAAAAATGACAAAAATGACCAAATTACCAAAATACCCCTCCATGGCCCAAAGATCCAAAAATTCCCAATAAATTCCAATAAATTCAAA
>NW_018165441.1:51209-51563 GCF_001263595.1 Phalaenopsis equestris | reverse complement strand
AGCCTCCTTGGACCCCAACGAACGTACCAAGAACCTCTGATCGAAGCTTCCCTTCTCAGAGCAAAGGTATAAAACTCTCCCTCCTCCCGAGCTTTTTTTGATTCTCCATTTACCTAAGCTTGATTTAATGGTATCTTAACCGTATGGTTAGACGAGTCCATAGAATCAAACTCGAAGCGATTTGGTTGAGTCTAGGCCGAGATTTTAAGGTTTTAGTGTGGACGGGCACGGGATCATTCTGTTGGGGACGATGAACGGATGCCGTCCATTCTCGCGTGTATTAAATGAATGGTGGAGATCAAGTCAAATCAGCCTTCGGTACGATACCACGCGCCGCGTGGCAGCCGAATCCAA
>NW_018165441.1:50044-50678 GCF_001263595.1 Phalaenopsis equestris | reverse complement strand
CCCTCAAATTGACATCCAATTTTTATTGAAAATCCTTTATAAGGTCATTTGTGACCAAACACAACAATCTATTTGAACATTTTTTCAAAGACATAAGAGATCTATAGACAGAGATCTATATTTTCGAAGTTTTTATACATTTTCTATTCAAATAATTATAGAAAATTTTATATGGCTTAGAAAATTCTATAGAAATTCATGTAAGTTCCCTATGGCCAGAGTAGTATTACGAAATAATTTCATGATTTTTAAGGATAAAAACATCCCTGTTTTGAGCAAACCCTAATTTGCTTAAAATATTTAATTTCGAGCACACAGAGATCAAAATCATTTGATTTTTGTTCTCCATTGTGGCTTATGAGTCAGATAACTCACCATAAAAATTTAAAGTTATTTTGAGATCATTTAGTATTTTTAATTGATTTTTAAAAGTGATCATCACATTTGAAACATAAATGATTTTTTAAAAATCAAAATATAATTCCAAAAATTATGAAACTAAGTTTTTTGAGTTCTCTGATATTAGGGGAATTTAATAAAAATAAAATATATTTAGAATAAAAACTTGATTTTTAAGTTATTTTTAATTATTTTTAATAATTAAAAATAATAAAAAATCATAAAATACTAAACT
>NW_018165441.1:24316-47589 GCF_001263595.1 Phalaenopsis equestris | reverse complement strand
AATTCTTGTGTTCATCCTTCGGGATAGATACAGGATTTGAGGTAAAATGCTCTTTCATCTAAACTATGAAAATTATGGGGTCAGTTTGACTTCATCTTTTTCAAAATTAAAATTTTTAAAATGTCCTTTCGAAGCGGGCAACGGGATTTCAATTCCGATGACTGACAGCTTCTTACGGACAAACCCCACACCAAAAATAGTGCCGACAAGGTTGATCTAACTTGGTTCACTTCACTGAGGTGATTTGTTGGCAGCAGACGAGCAAAAATAAAGTAGTGCCATGATTTTTATGTGGCATCCAATTTTGATGTGGGGTACTTGACTCTTCTTTCATTTATAATCTTCCACAATCCTCTTTCACCAGTCAACAATGATATAACCTCATTCTACTCCTCCTCAATTAGACTATAGTTTGAATAAAAACATATTGTACTCAGCGACAATCGATATAATAGATTTATTACCTTCAGAGAGAAAGGTACTTGTATTCCTCTAATCATGACTCCATCTTTTTCAGCTTCAAGGAGATTTGCATAGAACTCCCGAACAATAGAAATAACGACCACAATAGAAAACAGCAAAAACACTCGCACTGTCGACGAACAATCAATTCTTTTACTGCTCCACCTGGGTTCTAACAACATCACTCAGGGATCAATTTCCTTGATTGTAGTGCATCGCTATATCGCTTCTAAGCTCTTGAGCTAACAAACTTGTTTGAATTGAAATGAGATTTTCCTTTCTTCCTTTTCATTTGTAGGGTCATTTCTAGAAATCATATAAAATTCACAATAAATCCCAAATTAACTCTAAATCATTAAACTCAACTCCTAAAAGCATAAACTATTCCATGTATTTTCCACAAATTTTTCTCAAAATTTCATCAAGAATAGTGATTTTTGGTCAAATCCATAATGTTCTCAAAATATATGGTGAAAATAAAAAATTTTTACATTGAAGTGAAGCTCTTACCACAAGAAGATCAAATCTAACAAATTTTACTTGAAACCACCAAGAAATTTTTACTTAAGATGATGCCCTAGCTCCCAAACTTGCAAAAATTGAAGGTAGGAGATGAAGTTGGGGGAAAAAATGGAGTTTTTCGGCCCAAAATTCACTTTTAATTGTTTGTGAACGAATTTAAGTGAACTATCATTTAAGCGCAAATGGTTCGGCACTTAGGCGCCAATCTCTTTGGTTAGCATGCACTTAAGTGCGGGGACTTAGCACTTAGGCGCCAGTGCATAAATTTTGATATTTTCATTATTAGGTAAAGTGCACTTCTAGCCTAACTCAACCACTCCTAAATGGTCTTTCAAATCTTTAATAACTATTTTCTTCCCTTTCAACTCTCCTCTTCCTTGAGATTCACCAATCTTAACTAATTCAATTCAAAACAATATAACACAAAATTTTACACAAACAAATACTTATATTAATTCACAAACAATTACAAATATTTTCAATACATGATTTCTCAATCCAAAGAGTCATGGATGAGATAGTTCCTAAATACAAATACTAAACAATCAAAACATTAAAGAAATAAAAGACAAACTTAACACAATTAAATAAACACTAAACACACAATCAAATACTAAACAAAGAAATTAATTTCACTCTCCTCCCAGTGGAATGCCTAGCCTATCATTAGTCTCTACTTAGGCATTTGGAACATAAATCTGATAGAACGGACGGTGGTGAAGAACTCTGGTTGAGTCTTCTTTAATCTATTTATTTTTCAAATAAATAGCCTTATCTGCTTCTTCCACAAAACTAGTATGGCTAAATTTCATCTTAAATTGCCATCCCATATGCTCTAGATGTGCATTAACTTCCATCTCTTTCTCTTCAATTGAAGCCACATCAGCCTCAATTTTAGTGATTTACTTCGCCATCCCTTCAAAACTAAAGGCTAGGAAATCATTGTACATCTCTTACGCACTCTGAATAATGAATTTTTTCTTCATAGCTTCCTCCTTCTTCTTCAAATCACTCTCCCAAGATGACATATTTCTAAGAACTCTCACTCCTCACTTAGAATTTAGGGTTAAATTTGAAGTCACTTAGAATTTAGGGTTAAAGGGTTAAATTTGAAGTGTGGTGAGACTTCTCCTCATACCCTTCTATTTATAAGCTCTAAATCACACCTAAAATCTCCAGACACGTTCTCAGATAATGACCCCAAGTTGAAACCCACAAAATGAAGTTTAAAATTACTAGAAATGTAATTTTACACATATAGTACACTCTCACGCTTATTTAGTAAACAGTTGCGCTTAAGTGTCAAACGCTGGCGCTTAAACGCCAGTGCTTAATTTAGCACATGTCAGCTTAATGTCAAAAAACTCATTCTAACATGTCTAAGTCATCTTTTAAGTCTTAAAATCATTACTAAATCATTTATATTCAATATAATACCAAAATTTTCTAAATCACGCACAACAACATAACATTCGAAACAAACACACAAATAACTATGGTTTGCCTCCCACAAAGTGCTTGGTTTAACGTCATTAGCCCAATGTAACCAGTGCTTATTATTGTTGACCCAAAAACCTAAGATCATTCAACTCAAGTTGATCCTCAAAAAGGTAGGGTTTCAGCCTATGACCATTCACTTTGAATAATTTATCAATTTTAATATCTTTGATATCCACAACTCCATAGGCATAAACTTTTATCACAACAAATGGGCCTATCTACCTGGACTTAAGTTTGCCTAGAAATAATCTTAACCATGCATTATATAAAAACTTGTTTCTTTTGGTCAAAATTTTTAGTAAAAATCCTCCGATCATGCCACATCTTCATCTTTTCTTTATAAATCCTAATTCTCTCATAAGATTCATAGCATTCTCATAAGTTTCGTTTCTTATCTCTTTAAGCTCATTTAATTGCAATAGTCTTTTCTTACCAGCATCCTTTAAATTATAGTAAAATTCTTTAATAGCCCAATATATTTTATGCTCAAGTTCAACTAGAAAATGACATGCTTTCCCAAATATTAGCTTGTATGGGGACTTTCCTATAGGAGTTCTATATGCAGTCCTTTAAGCACACAAAACATAGTCAAGTTTGACTAACCAATCCATTTTCGTTGGATTAAAAAATATTTCACGATTGGATAATTCACCCAAACCACTTGTCTGAGGAAAATAAGCAGTAGAAATTTGATGGTTTATATGATATTTCCTTAATAACTTCTTCTTTATTGCATTTCTGGAATGAATTCCCTAGTCAGTTATGATTACTCTCGGCATCCCAAATCTACAAAATATATTTGTTTTTAAAAACTTTGCAACACTTTGAGCATCACATTGAGGTAAATCAACAGCTTCTATCCATTTGGATACATAGTCTACTGCTAACAGTATTATAAATTTTTGAAAGGTGGTATAAAAGGTCCAATGAAATCTAATCCCCAAACATCAAATCTCTCAACTTCTAACACATTATTGAGGGGCATTTCATTCCTATTAGAAATATTGCCTACTCATTGGCATCAATCACAAGTTTTCATATAAGTGTTAACATCTCTAAAGATTGTAGGCCAATAAAATTCAAATTGTAAAATTTTGTATGTTGTTTTATCAACACCAGAATATCCTCCTCCAAAATCAAAATTATGACATTTTTGGATAATTTAATAATTTTGTTCTAAGGGCACATATCTTCAAATAATTAGAACATTTCCTTGTTTATATAAAAATGGGACATACCAAAAGTAAGTCTTAGCTTTAGATAAAAATTTCCTCATCTGCTGGTATGTCATTCTATAGGGTATGATATCACTAACAATGAAATTCACAATGTCGACATACCATGGAACACACCACTCATTAACATTGAATAATTCTTCTAGGAAATGTTCATTAATATCTTTTTGAAAACTGAGTGGTTTCTCTAATTCAAGTCTGGACAAATGAACAACAAGTTGATTCTCAACTCCCTTCCTATCTACTATTTCAAATTCAACATCATGCAAAAGAAGAACCCATCGTATCAATGATGGTTTTGCATCCTTATTTTTTAGTAAATACTTAATAACAGAATGATCTGTATGCACAATACATTTAGTTCCAATTAAGTATGATCTAAATTTATCAAAAGCATATACTACTGCTAATAACTCTTTTTTAGTTGTGGTACAATTAATTTGAGCTTCATTAAGAGTTCTACTAGCATAGTATATAACTTTGAAAATCTTATCATGATTTTGTTATAAAATAACTTCAATATCATAGTCACTAGCATCACACATTAATTCAAAATGTTATTCCCAATCTGGTGAAATGATATTTGTGCAGTGACTAATTTTTTTTTAATAATTTGAAAGCTTTTAGGTACTCTTTTTCAAAATAAAAATTACATCTATTTCAAGAAAATGGCATAGAGGTTTAGCAATTTTTGAGAAGTTTTTAATGTATCGCCTGTAGAATCCAGCATTTCCTAAAAAGCTCATAATTTCCTTCACATTTGTTGGCTTGGGTAAATTAGCGATCACTTGAGTTTTCGTAGGGTCTACTTCCATACCATTTTTTGAAATTTGATGTCCCACAACTATTCATCCTACTAACATAAATTGCATTTTTCTTAATTAAGGACTAAATTTGTTTCTTCACAACACTTATCAACTTTTGATAAATGTTCTAAACATGATTCAAATGAAGTTCCAAACACTGAAAAAATAATCAATAGAAACTTCAACCCCTTTTTTAATTAAATCACAAAAAATAGACATCATGCATCTTTGAAATGTAGGAGGTGCGATACATAAACCATATGACATTCTTCTAAAAGTACATGTACCATAAAGACTGATAAAGGCTGTATTCTCTTGATCCTCAAAATGTATTTGTATTTGGTGATAACCATTATATCCATCCAAAATATAAAAGTATTTATGCCCAGCTAGTCTATCCAACATTTGATCTATAAAGGGTAGTGGAAAATGATCTTTCCTAATAGCGAGATTTAAATTTCTACAATCAATGCATATTCTCCTTCTTGGGAATTATCTTGTTGGTATTAACTCATTATGTTCATTCAAATTCACACCCACTCATCCTTACTTAGGAATGCAGTGAATTGGACTAACCCCTGCACTATCTAAAATAAGGTAGATAATTCCAGCATCTAACCACTTTAGGATTTTTTTCTTAACAACTTCTTTCATAATAGGATTCAATATCCTTTCAGGACCAACCCTGTAATTTCAGTTCTCTTCCAATTGACGTACATAGTTAATTCTTCTTTCTGCTTATTTATCATTACTCTTCTAGTGGCTACGAAAGATCTCCCCAAAATGATAGGTATCTCCTTATCTTCCTCCATATCTAGCACAATCAAATCAACAGGAAAAAAAATTGATCCAAATTCACTATGACATCTACTATAACTCTTTTAGGATATATTATTGAATGATCTGCTAGCTGGAGAGTTACAGCGGTAGGTGATGCTTCTCCTATTCCCAATCTTTTAAATATTGATAATGACATAAGGTTGGTGCTTGCTCCTAAATCACATAAAGCTTTCCCACAAAAATTGTCTCCTATTGCACATGGAATTGTAAAGCTAAAAGGATTTTTAAGCTTTTAAGAAAGCTTTTTTTGAATTATAGCACTGCAGTCTTCACTAAGTGCAATAGTCTCATTATCTTCAAACTTCCTTTTCCTGTTAAGAATATCCTTCATAAACTTTACATAGCTTGACATTTGTTCTAGATCGTCAGCAAATCGAATTTTAATTTAGCACTGCAGTCTTCACTAAGTGCAATAGTCTCATTATCTTCAAACTTCCTTTTCCTGTTAAGAATATCCTTCATAAACTTTATATAGCTTGACATTTGTTCTAGATCTTCAGCAAATCAAATTTTAATTTTAAGCTTCTTCAAGATTTCCAAAAATTTTGAAAATTACTTATCCAACATTTGTTGTTGAAGCCTATAAGGAAATGGAGGTGGTGGTTTTTCCAAAT
This sequence comes from Phalaenopsis equestris, assembly GCF_001263595.1. Taxonomy (NCBI): domain Eukaryota; kingdom Viridiplantae; phylum Streptophyta; class Magnoliopsida; order Asparagales; family Orchidaceae; genus Phalaenopsis; species Phalaenopsis equestris. Next base: position 41,610 of record NW_018165441.1, on the reverse strand, counting down.
AAACTTTAAATGGAGAAATAGGTCTCTCTAAACCTTTTGGAGATTCCTCTTTTGGTTCTTCAATCTCTTCTCTCTCTACTTCAATCTCTTTTCGAACTCTACCTTCCAATTCTCTCCACTTCTGAGTTGAACGACATACTTGCTCTTTATTCGGGTCTTTCATATTTAATTCTGTAATACTAGGAAGTGTTCACTGAGATTTATTACTTAATGAATTTGCTATTTCTCCTAATTTATTCTCAATATTTCTAATTGTAGCACCTTGACTTTGTAGTTGATTTCCCATTTGTAACTCCACTTCTTCTATAGACAACTTCTTCTCCTTAAATTGTGGATTACTATTAAAACTTGGAGGATACATAGTTCTATAATTATTATTCCCTTGGTTACTCCAATTTCCCAGTGGGTTTACTTGATTGCTCCTCCATTGCTGATTAATACCACTTGAATTATTATTCCAGTTAAAGTTATGATGGTTCTTCCTACCTTAGTTATAATAATTTGAATATGGGTTATTCTTCTTGTTGTTTAGGACATTCAATGTTTCTAATGATATTGCTGATTAATACCACTTGAATTATTATTCCAGTTAAAGTTATGATGGTTCTTCCTACCTTAGTTATAATAATTTGAATATGGGCTATTCTTCTTGTTGTTTAGGACATTAAAAGTTTCTAATGATACTTGAGAGTCTATCATTTGGCTTAATGAATTCTCTTCAATCATGAAAATTGGTTGAGAAAAATTCATTCTAAATTGGTCTAACTTCCTTAAAATTGTAGCAACTTGATTTGCTAACATGACAAAAACATTAATTTCATTAATATTGGCTATTTTCTTAAGATTTACCCTTTCAGAAGGTAGTTAAAAATTATTTGTAGCTATTTCTTCAATTAAAGCATAATCCTCATGAAATGTTTTTGACATCAATGAACCACCAGCAGTGGCATCGATAATAGAACTAAGAGATCCATTTAATCCATTGTAAAATGTTTGAATTATTAACCAATCTCATATAACATAGTGTAGACACTTTCTTAAGTGTTCTGTAAATCGTTCACATGCTTCATAAATAGATTTCCCTTCAAAATGAAAAAAAAGATATAATATCATTTATAAGCTTCGCATTTTTTGCTGGTGCAAAGTATTTTGCAAAGGAATTTCTGTGCTAAATTACTCCAAGTTCTGATAGATCTAGGTGATAACAAATGTAACCATATCTTAGCTTTATCCCTTAGTGAGAAAAGAAATAATCTAAGTACAATCTAAGTTTAATATCATCATCTGATACACCATCATATTTAAATATAGCACACAATTCTAGAAAATTGGCAAGATGTTAATTTGTATCTTCACTTGGTGCTTCCACAAACTAATTATTTGATACCATTTGATTAATAGCAGGTTTAAGTTCAAAAGAATTAGCTAATACAGTGGGTTTTTAAATACTACAATGAAGTCCATCCACTGTAGGGTTTGCGTTGGTCTAACTTCCTTAAAATTGTAGCAACTTGATTTGCTAACATGACAAAAACATTAATTTCATTAATATTGGCTATTTTCTTAAGATTTACCCTTTCAGAAGGTAGTTAAAAATTATTTGTAGCTATTTCTTCAATTAAAGCATAATCCTCATGAAATGTTTTTGACATCAATGAACCACCAGCAGTGGCATCGATAATAGAACTAAGAGATCCATTTAATCCATTGTAAAATGTTTGAATTATTAACCAATCTCATATAACATAGTGTAGACACTTTCTTAAGTGTTCTGTAAATCGTTCACATGCTTCATAAATAGATTTCCCTTCAAAATGAAAAAAAAGATATAATATCATTTATAAGCTTCGCATTTTTTGCTGGTGCAAAGTATTTTGCAAAGGAATTTCTGTGCTAAATCACTCCAAGTTTTGATAGATCTAGGTGATAACAAATGTAACCATATCCTAGCTTTATCCCTTAGTTAGAAAAGAAACAATCTAAGTTTAATATCATCATCTGATACACCATCATATTTAAATATAGCACACAATTCTAGAAAATTGGCAAGATGTTAATTTGTATCTTCACTTGGTGCTTCCACAAACTAATTATTTGATACCATTTGAATAATAGCAGGTTTAAGTTCAAATGAATTAGCCACTACAGTGGGTTTTTAAATACTACAATGAAGTTCATCCATTGTAGGGTTTACATAATCTCTTAAAGGTTTACATTCTTCAACATTTTGATTATTTTGATTTGTCATTTCTTGAAACTTTTCAAATTAATTTTTCTAACAGTTCTTTCTAATTCAGAATCATAAGACACAAGTCTTATGGAACCTCAACTATGCATACATTACTATAAAATACATATAGAATAAAATAAAATAAAAACACACAAACAAGAACTTAATATATAAAAACAACACAACAATATTCATATGATAAATCTTGAAGTTTAAATAAGACTTTATAAAAATAAAACTTTTTATTTTCTAAAAACTCTTTTGAAAATTTTGCAAATTTCTGTAATTTAACTCCCAGGCAACGACGTTAAAAACTTGATGTTGATTCTTTGGTATAGACATAAAATGCAATTAATGTGATTATATGCTAAATTTCTTTAATAATTATTTTTAATTTGCAACAAAGTCAAAAACTTGATCCAAAGAAAAAGCTAGGTAGGTTTTTCACTATGAAGATTTTTAATTTGCAACAAAGTCAAAAACTTGATCCAGAGAAAAAGCTAGGTAGGTTTTTCACTATGAAGGAAATAAGAATACAATTATAATATTTAAATATGAGATACTACGCAAGTATACATATCATTATCAAGTAATATAGAGCTTTTTGATTAAGCCCCGAATATAAAACCCACAGAGAGAGTATGGGAGAGTATCAATATGCACTTTAGGAAACTAGAAAGTTTAGATGAAAAAAATCTACTTCGTAAAATATTCTTACTTAATCTTAAGATGCAATAATAGTAATGAAAATTCAATTCTTTTTGTAATTTTTTGTTTACGTAAAAAAAATAAGCAACTAGTTAACTTAGCTAACATATTTGTTAGGTGAAGCAACATAAGTAAAATATCCTTTTCCTTATCAAGAATCATGAATAAGTATAGAAATTTTGTTGTGAAATTATGCTAAATGTGTTGTGCTAAATAAGAGCAATTATATTCTATACCCTACTAGAGATGCTATAAAAAATATTGGGTAATCTATAGTTTGAATAGCCTTGAAGACCAGTTAGGTAGGGAAGATACCAGATCTCACTCTAGAGTTCTCTCTTCTCCCTCCACTTGGATCATATCAAAACCTAAAACTATAAATCAAATTGGGGGCTTTAGCATGTCACTCTAAAGTCCTCAACTTCTACACTGTTGAAAAGTTTATTTCCCTACTTATTTGCACTCAACCCCATGAACTACATTCTCATTCATGAAATTAATATGTGATTCTAACAATTTGTCGACTGAGGTAATACCATCTCAGATCTTATATATTCTCACAACAGGTATTAACATCTTAATTAGCCAACTCAAGAAGTAAATGAAGTGCAAGGTTTTAAACCATCACAGCTTCTTCCAACATTGAAGTTTAATACATCACATAACATCTTTTAAATACTTAATCAGTTATCATTTTAAGGAGAAAGATAAAGAAAACTACTTAGAATTTATGGAGAAAACATAACCACACATGAGTTTAAATGTAGAAATCATGCACATAAACAAGAAATCTAGATTAAAACCAAGTGTAGTCACAAAGATAAACACTTTTCTCAAATCCTCTCAACCAAATGTCTTAAAGTTCCTTTGAATTCTCTTCCTTCACTCACAATACAAACTAACACTCAAAATAAAAAGAAAGTGGCCGGCGGCGATAGGCGGCACTGACGAAGGTTACTTGGATGGATGATGGCTATAAAATCTGATGGGTGCTTAACTTCACTTCTTAGATAATTTGAGTCTTTTCTTATAAAAATCTAAGGTTTGCATTGCTGTCTCTTCAAAAAGATTTCTCCATTCAATGAATCTTCTAGAAGGTGCCACCTCAAAAGCCATTTGAATGAATTTTTTTGTCCATGGGATATCTATCATGTTTTTTCCAAGGGTTTCCTCAAACACCTATTCAAAAATTTGTCTAAATTCAATGAATCATCAAATAACTACTTCTGGCACTTAAGCACGGGATACCTGGTGCTTAGGCATCAGTCGTGGGTGCTTAGGAGCTCCAATTCAATTTTGCACCTTTCTTCATTTTCTCTCCAAATTTGACCTTTTAAATTTGACTCTTCTTCATTCCTTTTAGCATTTTTAATCCATTTGATTATACCTGAAAGAAAAACACAAATACATTTCATTAAAGCACAATATCTAAAAAATAAGTATAAAATATGTATAAAAACACTATATATTTTAGGTATATCACGATCCAAGTCTTACGACAAAAAATTAAACGCAAATATAATGTACCTTATGCTTCTCCCCAGGTAAACATCTAGAGTTTCCTTTAAGCAATCTCCAAACTTCTTTACACTAAATCACACACACTTAACACTAAATCACACACACTTAAACTTGAACACAAAATATGAAAAATCTAACTAACTATTACCACCCAATTGAAGTTTTTAGGCTCCAAAAGGTCTCTAAATTTGGCCAAATCCTTCTCATTAAATCAAAAATAGAAAATAACCAAGTGTTGCTTCAAATAACCCTCCAAAATTTTAACAAATTCAATGTAAATTCATTGTTTCTTCTGAAAAATTAGTTACTAGTGCTATAACGCCAGTATGGGGTGCTATTGAGCCCATCTTTACTCGCTTGTGGTGCTATGGCACCAAGAGGTGACCCTATAGTGCCACACAAAAATCTTCAATTTTGATCCATTTAATTTTGATCCATTTTCCCTACATTTTCTCTAAATGTCCATTCCATGTACGTGAAACCAAAAGCATGAAAAATACGTTCCTTTAAAGTGTAATATCATTAAAAATGTACATAAAAAACTTATAAAATATGCACTAAAATAGATTATTTTTAGGTGGATTAATTCCCCCAAACTTAAACGTTACTAGTCCTCAAATAACTCGTTATACTATATAAAATTTATAACATGTGGTAGCAAATTTAACTTAAAGACTTCTATAATTTTTGCTTTATAAACGCTATAGTGAAACTTATTTAATAAATTTTAGCAACTCAATTTAAAAGCTCAAATACAGGAATATTTAGAAGTCGAGTCTAAAAGTTTTAATTTACTAAAATTTTTGATTTATTATTTATTTCAAAAATAATTGCAATTTATCATACTTAAGATACTTAGAAGAAATACCATAAATGAATTCCATGAGAACTTTATTAGTAAAGGTGAGTCTCAATTCTTTTTTTTCAAGTAAATCTAAGATCCTTAATATTTTCGTAAATACAATATTCTTTACCTTAAATAGTAAAAGCATAATTCTAACCCTTCATACTAAACATCTTAATTCTAGAAAAAAACTTCATTATTAAAAACTTTTACTTATGTTTTCTACAACTTTAATAAAATCAAAAATATAGTTTTCTAAAAATAACTCAACATATCACATGTTATGTTAAAAATAATTTTGAATAATACAGTTCCCTGAGGACAAATCAAGTTTAGTTTAAAAAGAATTTTCTCCCCTCCCCAAACATAAATTTTCAAACTAATTCAAAAAAAGAAAGTTTATGATGAAAGAGAAATTTTTTTAAAATTTAAAAAAGGAAAATTACTTCAGGTACAAGTAGTAAAGACAAGTATCGAGTGGTGATAAAAATAATATTAACGTGCATAACTATAAAAACTTAAAATAAACACTACTCTATCACTTAAATTGGAGCAAATGCTAAAGAGTGGAACTAACAATTTAACAAAAACAAAAAAAACTAAATACAAGCACACTCTAATAAAAATACAACTAATCACAAATAAAATAAAGTCCAAATATTCAAATACACCAAAGGAAAGAAAGAAAACAACTCACTATAGATCAACATCTTCATCATCACCAACATCAGTATCACCACCGCCATCATGATCATGATCATTATCACCGTCTCCCAAATCTATATCCTTTCCATCTTGAAGGTTGATAAGTTGTGAAAGTGGGGTGAGTAGGGAATTCCACAGAATGATCATCCCCCATATATCAAATCATAACATCATTGTAGGCAAAATCATACTCAAGCTTCCTCGACATAATATCACCACTATGGTACAAGTGAGATTCAAGGCATTTTTCCTGATTCTGTAATTTTATGATATCTCCTTGCTGAATCATCATTTGTTCTGTAAGAGAATTTAAGGAAATAGTATCAGAAGCAGATGGTCTAGAAGTAGGAGCAAGAGCAGAAGTAGAAGCTAAAGTAGAAAATATGTTAACTCTAGTCTTAGGTCTAGTCACGAATGTCTTTCTTATTTTTTAAAGTTTGTTTTTTCAATGGTTTATGTGATGGCAAATTTTCTTTCCAAGTCTCATCCTTCACACCAGATCCAGCACAGAAAGTAGTAAAAAAAGCAAGGTAGCCCAAACCTCCTATAGTTTCTCCTCTCAAAGAAACAAGCATATTTTTATTAATAAGGGGCCAATGTCAATTGGTTTCTTCATATAAATATAGTAGTTAAAAGTGGCTCTCTTATAGGTTACCTCACTAAATGGTTGGTAGGGAGTAATCTATAGGATATGAAATATTTTCATGCTCAAGAATGAACATTAAGTTTTGAGAAAGAAAAGTTCACCCATCACCCATATTTAATCTTTCAGACTCCATTTCCATCACTCAAAAATACCATAAACTCATTCAATTCATCGTCAGTAGGATGGAACTCAAAAAAGATGTAGGTGGGAACACTATGCAATTGGTATATTTGGTTAATACAAATAGAACTGATATCCACATATTGGCACATACATATACCAAATCATCAAATTCATCTGGTAGGTTAGTATAAAACTCTTGAACAACTAAAATCATAGATACAACGGTGAAATAACAAAATTTTTCCCACTGTCACTCCGTAATCAAGTACTCAATAGTTCCATCTGGACATAAAATACTATGTTCTGCAATCAAGTTCTTTGATTGCAGATCAGCATACTTGTCTCATGCCCTTGCACTGTCAAACGTATCGGAATCAAAAGTCTCTTCATTTAAGGAGCCATGATTAATCTAAGAATTTTAAAGATAAATTCCATAAATCACAAACTCATCTTCAAGAGGCTCCTAACAAAATCTAAACATAATCATTTATTCAACCATGGATTTTACATTATTTTCATCAAGTTTTTAAAATTTTTCAGCCTAATCCACAATGTGGATGAAATGCATTATCAAATCAAAATTTTTTAAAGACAAGGTGAAGATCTTACCCAGAGATGAATAAATCCAAAGTTTGAAAGCCTATCTCTAAGCCAATTAAGCAAAAAATGAAACCATATGGAGCAAAATGTGAAAAAATGGAGGAAGGAGACAATCCAAGGGTGGAAACAGAAAAAAAATTGTGGGTCTAGGCCCCTTAAAATGAGTCATGAGTTAATTCGACGCTATAGAGTCAGGCAGTGGCACTAGCGTAATAGTGCCAAGAAGTGGCGTTATAACACCATTCATACCCATCCAGATTTTAATTTTTTTTTAATATTTGAAAAGAAAATAGAAAATCTAGGATCTAGAAAGGCTATTCTTCATGTTTTAAAGACCAATTTTCAATCATGTTTTAAAGCCCATTTTTCAATTTATTGAGTTTGTCGACTTTGAACTCTTAAATTCTAATATGAAAACATAAGACCAATTTTTCACAACATAATAGAACTACTTTTCTTCTATTAATAATAAGTTCAATACATACAACATAATCACATAGACATCATTGAGATGTTCATACAACAAAGACAACAAAAACAACACTAAGTCTTAATACAAACATGATAGACACACCACATTGAATCATATAACAATAAAATAGAAATATCTATATAAAAACATCCTTCAGGACCACTCTTGATCAGTGTCGATATTCTCCATTCCACTCACCAAACAATTTTGATTGTAGAAATTATAGAAAGGAGCACGAGAAAATTCCTTTGCAAATTTATCATCGATCCACTCGTTGGTGCTATACATAGTCACTTGACTATCTTGGAAACAAGCCAAACTATTGAATTAAAGTTTCAACTGTCAATCTATATGCTCGTGTTGGTGAGACAACTTTTCAACCTTTATATGCAGAAGAGAAATCTTACCTTCAATCTTCTCAAGTTTTCCCATGAGGCACTCTAGACTTAATGCAAGCTATCCATTGAAGTAGGTCTGAGCATCCTTATGCACCAAATTCTTTTCTTCAAATCTCTCATTGCCATTGTTCTCCATGATCTCTCAAATAAATTTCTACTCTCAAATTTCGTTACAATACTTAAGATTATTGTAGGGATAATTCAAATCCCATCCTAGGCAGTTTTATATAGAGGAAGAAGAATAGAAACCAAATATTTGGCGGTTCTAAGGAGTTATTCGAACTATGGCGCTATAGTGCCAAACCAAATTACTTAATTCTCAAATTTCTTTCCTCCACTCTTCAAGTCCTTTAATATAATATTTTTTGTGCCAAAAAAATTGTATAAGATGTACAATCACTATATAGAACTCATCATAACAACAATTCAAATTCACATCACACCAATGACTACGGGTTGCCTTCCACAGAGTACTTGGTTTAACAACGTCAGCCCGACATAACTAATATTTTACTTAGGTTTGACCCAACATTAAGATCTCTTCAAATGTAGGTCCCTCTCCCAGTTTTTGGATCTTCAATATCAACAGCTTCATATGGATATGCTCTTACCAAAATAAATAGTCCTGACCATCAAGATTTAAGTTTTCCTGGAATTAATTTCAATCTCAAATTATAAAGCAATACGTCTTGCCCAGGCTCAAAATGTTTTTTCAGAATTTTTTGACCATGCTTAAATTTTTTTTCTCTTCATAAATTTTGGCATTCTTATAAGCTTCATTTCTTAATTCATCAAAATCATTTAATTGTTGTAATTACTTCTCCCCAGCATCTTTTAAATTATAATTAAACTCTTTAATTGCAGTAAGCTTTATGTTCCAATTCAATTAGTAGGTGACATGCTTTTCCATATACAAGCATATATGGTGTCATTCCTATAGGTGTTTTATAAGCATTCATATAGGCCCATAATGCATTATCAAGTCTAGCAGACCAATCAGTCCTTTTAGAATTTACTATTTTTTCTAATATCTTCTTAATTTATTGAATGTATACTTCTGCTAAATCATTGGTCTGAGGATGATAAGTTGTGGCAATATGATGATTAATCCCAAATTTTTGAGCAAATGTTTCAATCTTTCTATTCTTGAAATAACTTCCCCATCTTAAATGATAACTTATGGCATTCCAAATCTTGTGAAAATGATATTTCTTAAACATTTTGCTACACTTTGAGCATCCGAACATGGTAAAGCAACTGCTTCAATCCATTTAGAAATATAATCCATAAAATTATAAATCTTTCCAAAAGATGTTACAAATGGTCCCATTAAATTTGAACCGCAAACATCATATATTTCAACTTCAAGCGTAAATTTTAAGGTCATTTAATCTCTTCTAGAATTATTGTCTGCTCACTGACATCGATTACATAATTTTATAAAATTATTAACATCCCTAAATAAGGTAGGCCAATAAAATCTGGATTGTAAAATCTTAAATACAATTTTATCCACTCCAAAATGTCTCCCAAAATCTGATTTATGACATTTTTAAATAATTATTTGAGTTTCATCTAATGCTCCCAAAATCTGATTTATGACATTTTTGAATAATTATTTTAGTTTCATCTAATTGGGTTTCTTTCAGTGGTACATATATTCTCATATCTAAATTTTTACATTGTTTATATAAATAAGGACCATCCCAAAAATAACATTTTACATCATAAATGAACTTTTTAATTTGATGGCTATCTAATTTGTAAGGCGCTATCTAATTTGTAAGGCAAAATATTACTAACCAAGTAGTTCACTATATTAGCATACCACAAAATTCGTTATTCATTAATTCCATATAATTGTTCATCAGGAAAGTTCTCATTAATTTTATCATTTAAATCATTTTCATTTTACTTTTCAGACCTTGACAGATGATCAACTATTTGATTATTAGTACCCTTCCTATCAACAACTTAAAAGTCAAATTATTGCATTAGAAGGACCCATCTAATTAATCATTGTCTTGCATCATTCTTCATCATTAAATACTTAATAGTAGAATGATCAATATGCATAATACATTTAGGTCTAGTAAGATAAGATCTGAATTTATCAAAGCAGACACTATAACTAATAATTCCTTTTCAGTGGTAGTGTAATCAATTTGAGCCTCATTAAGGGTTTTACTAATATAGTATATCACTTTTAACATTTTGTCATATCTCTGTCCTTAAACAGCCCCTATAACATAATCTCTAGGATCACACATTACTCAAAAGGTTTTTTCCACTTAGGTGAAAAAATAATAGGTGTAGTGATTAATTTATCTTTATATAAGTTAAAGGCATATAAACATTCATCATTAAAATCAAAGTTGGCATATTTTTCTAAAAGTTGACATAAAGGCTTGGAAATTTTTTAAAAATCTTTAATATAACATTTGTAGAAACCAGCATGTCCTACAAAACCCTTTATTATCATCACATTCATAGGTGGTGGCAATTCAACAATAACTTGAATTTTTTATTGAATAACTTCCATGACATTTTCATAAATTTTATGCCCAAACAATATTCCTCCTACAACCATAAATTGGCATTTGTCCCAATTGAGAATAAAGTTTATTTCTTGACAGCATTTTAGAACTCTTGCTAATTGATCTAAACATAAATTGAAAAAAATTCCAAAGACTCAAAAATCAACCATAAACATTTCAATTCTTTATTGAATTAAATCACAAAAAATTGACATCATACATCTTTAAAAAGTTTCAAGTGCATTACATAATCCAAATGACATTCATCTCAAAGAAAAAGTTCCATAAGAATTAATAAAAGTCATTTTCTCTTGATCCTCAAGAGCAATAAGTATTGGATGGTATCCAAAATATCCATCCAAAAAGCAAAAATAACAATGTCCGCTAGTCTATCCATCATTTGATCTAGAAAATGTAAAGGAAAATGGTCTTTCTAGTGGCGACATTTAATTTTCTATTATCAATAAAGATTTACCATTTAGTAACTTGCCTTGTCGAAATTAATTCATTCCTTTCATTTTTAACCACACTCACTCCTCCTTTTTTAGTAACATAATGAATTGGACTAAACTAAGAACTATTTGAAATTGGATAAACAATACTAGCATCCATCCACTTTAAAATCTCTTTCTTAACTACTCCTTTCATTATCAGATTCAATCTTTTTTAAGGATTTGACCTAGGCTTATGCTTATCTTCCATCAAAATTTGGTGCATACAGATTGAAGGACTGGCCCCTTCAATATCAGCTAATGTCCATCCAAAGGCTTCTTTATGATATTTTAATATTTGCAATAATTGTTCTTCTTGTTCTGCAATTAAATATCATGATATAATAATTGGTAACATAGATGAGGTCCAAAAATATGCATAGTTTAGATAAGTAGGTAAGACTTGTATCTCAAGTTCAAAAGGTTTTTCAATATATGGAATCAAAGGTATATTATTTTCAGTAGTATCTAAAATTTCATAATTTTCTTGAACATAGTTTGAATCCTCAGTAATCATTTCATTTGATTCTTCTACAGAATCTCTTTCAGTCTCAACTTCTTACTCTTCTTTTTTTGAAATGACATCATCTTTTTGATCAAATATGACTTCACATCTTTTTTGAAAATGATTAACTATCATATCATCAAGGATATCCATTCTATAACATTTTCCATCAGGATACTTTATTATTTTAAGCACATTAAATGTAACTTCCTGATCATTCACTCTCATTACTAATTCTCATTTTTCCACATCTATCATTGCCCATCTGATAACAAGGAAAGGTCTCCCCAAAATAATAAGAATTTCTTTATCTTCTTTCATATATAATATAATAAAATCAATTGGGAAGATAAATTTATTCACTTTAACCAGCAAATCTTCTATAGCACCTTTAAGATAAGTGATAGATCGATCCACTAATTGTACGGTTTATGATAGTGGTATATGGTTAATGCTCGCTCCTTTCCATATATTTTTTCTCCAAATGCGCAAGGTATGGTAAAGCTACCAGGATCTTTAAGTTTTCAAGGAAGCTTTTTCTAAATTATGGCACTACATTCTTCAATAAGTGCAACTGTCTCATGATCTATAAATTTCCTTTTTTATTTTAAACTTATTTAATAAATTTAGCATAACTTGATAACTGTTGCAAAGCCTCAGCAAAAGCGATTTTAATTGTAAGCTTATTAAATATTTTAATAAATTTAGAAAATTGGTGATCCAATTTTTCCTATTTAAGTCCATGAGAAAAAGTTGGTGGGGCTATTTCTAAATTAATCTTAGTTGGAGAGTTAGGTGTTTCTACTTCCTTAGGAATAATTTCTTTAATTTCTCTCTCAACATCAATTTCTTTTTGAACTCCAACATTTAATTCCTTTCCACTCCTTAGTTTGATTGCTTTAATTTACTCAGGTTCTTTACTTTTTTCTTTAGGATTGATCTCCACATTGTAAGCAATTTGTCCTAGTTGATTCTCCATATTTCTAATAACAAAACTTTGACTTCGTAATTGATTACCTATTTGCAACACCACTCTACTATAGACAACTTCTTCTCCTTAACTTGTTAATTCAATTCAAAAGGATAAGTAGGTTAAAAGTAAGTACTGCTCTACTTATTCCAATTTCTTAATTGCTTTAATTGATCATTCCTCAATTAATTCCAATTTCTTAATTGCTTTAATTGATCATTCCTTAATTACTGACTTCCACCACTAGGATTGTTGTTCCAATTGAAGTTAGGATGACTTTTTCCAACCCGCATTGTAGTAATTTGAATATGGGTTTTTAGGTCTATTGATAGCATTTATAGTTTTCAATGAAGTATGGAAATCAATAATTTGTCCTAATGAATCTTCTTCAACCACTTGGGGTGTTGGAGAAAAACTCAATCCAATTTGGTCTGTCTTCTTAGATATTGCAACAACTTGACATGCAATCATTCAAATAACATTATTATCATGAATACTTAGTAATTTCTAAGGACTTACTTTATCAGAAGGCCATTTAAAATTATTTATAGCCATTTCTTCAATTAATGAATAACCTTCATCAAAGGGTTTAGACTTTAATGAACCTCCAACAACAACATCTATAATATTTCTAAGGGATCCTACTAACCCATTACCCCATTACAAAAAGTTTGAATGATTAACCAGTCTGGTAAAGCATGATGTGGACTCTTTCTAAGAAGTTCCTTAAATCTTTTCCAAGCTTCATATATAGACTCTTCTTCATATTGAGTAAAAGAAGTAATATCATTTCTAAGCTTCGTAGTTTTTGAAGGTGGAAAATACTTGGCAAAAGTTTTTTTTAGCTAAATCTCCATAAGTTCTAGTAAATCCAGGTTTTAAAAAATTTAACCACATATTAGCTTTATTCATTAATGAAAAGGAAAAAAAAATCTAAGTCTAACGACATCATTTGGTATGTCATCATATTTAAATGTAGCACACAGTTCTAAAAAACTAGCTAAAGGTAAATTGGGATCCTCTGATGGTGTTCCTCCAAACTGATTATTTTGTATAATTTAGATAATTGAAGATTTAAGTTCAAATGAGTTAGCCTCTAAGCAAGAGTTTTAATACTTTGAATTTCATCTGTTGTAGGGTTTACATAATCCCTTAAAGGTTTTTGTAAATTATGATGCTCATTTTCAGCAGTTTGAATTTCAATATTACTTTGCGATGTGTTCGTCATCTCTTGAGAATTATGAAGTCTATCTTGTTTTCAAATTTTTTCGAATAGTTGATTCCTGTTCAAAATCATAAAGCACTAAATCTTTAGATCCAGAACTACACATAAACAATATAAAAAATTTGCAGAAAATAAAATAGCACACCAAAAATGAATTTTTTTTTATCTTTTATTTTAAATTTTTTTCCACCAAAAATGAATTTTTTTTTATCTTTTATTTTAAATTTTTTTCAATTTTCAAAACTTTTTTAATTTTTTCAAATTTACAAATATTTTTTAAATATACAATTGAAATAAAATTATAAGTTAAAAAGTTCCGTCGCAATTCCTCACAATGGCGCCAAAAACTTGACCCGACCCACAATTACTTTTAGTTTTAATCTCCTTAATTTTTCCAAAAAAATACTTCTCAAAATAAATTGAGCTATTAGTGTGAACAAATATAATGCTTTATAATAAAATTTCACAATAGGGGTACTATGCAAGTATAAGTATTATTCAAGTTGTATAGGAATTTCCATTAAACCCCCAGTATCGATCCCACAAGCAATGTGGTAACTCTTAAAATAAAATTACACAAATTCTATTTAAATTTTAAATTAAAAGATAAAATAATTTAAAATGACATGCTTACTAAAATTTACAACTGAAGAGCCAAAAAGAAAGTAATAACTAAATGTAACAGCTTAACAAAAAATAACAACTAGTTTAATTATTATGAGAAATATTTCCCCTTGCAAAAAGATTTTAATTTATGTAGGATTAAAATGATGTAAGACAAAATTGAGCTATTATGATAGATAGAAGAAGAATAAATTATTCTTTACCCCCTCCCGATGCTAACAAAGAACATTAGCTAACTTAAGACTGATTTCTTAACATCTGGATTCTGCATCAATGGTATCTAGCCTCTCTAGATGCCCCTAAGCTATGCCACCATGATGGTCGAATCCCAGCGTTAGGGTACTAATCCTTAAGCTAAAGTGATAAGAATCTAGCATGTCACTCTAGAACTAACCAATTATATGCTTATCAAAACTTATCTCCCTATTTATTTGCACCCATCCTTAGGTGATCACAATGACAATGCTTAGAATGAACTGTAGTATCCACTAGTTGGGCAAATTCATAGCCCTCCCAGGTCATTATATTTCTTAGTAAATTTTAACCTCACAAAAGGACAGTTTGTAAAGTAGATGAAGATTCGGTAAAAGTATCGTCACAATTTTTAAAATTAAGAAGAAATCTTTAAATCATTCTCAACCCATAAGATTAAGTCCCATACGCAAGAAGAAAGAAAGGGAACTACTAAGAATTCTTGAAGATTAAAAAAAAATAAAACATTTGCATTGAAATCCAAGTCTTACAACAAATACCTAAACACAAATATAGATTACCTTATGTCCTCTCCCAAAGCAAACTTCTGGAGTCTCCTTTAAGTAATCTCCAAACTTCTTCACACTAAAACACACTCACACTTACAATTGAACACAAAATATCAAAAACCCTAATTAACTGTTGTCACACAATTGAAGTTTTTAGGCTCCAAAAGGTCTCTAGATTTGGCCAAATCCTTCTCATTAAATGGAAAATACGAAAATAGAAAATAAACAAGGCTTACTTCAAACACCATTCTAAAATTTGGTCAAATTCAATGTATCTTCTAAAAAGTAGTTACTGGCGCTATAATGCCAGTTTGGGGCGTTATAGTGCACATCTTCACTTGTTTGTGGCACTATAACGCCAAGGACTGGTGTTATAGCACCACGCAAAATTTTTAATTTTGCTCCATTTTTCCTTCATTTTTTCTAAATGTCCATTTCATGTACCGAAAATTAAAAACAAGCAAAATACCTTCTTTTAAAGTGCAATATCATTAAAAATATACATAAAAGGCTTATAAAATATGCAGTAAAAATAGGTTGTTTTAAGGTGGATTAGAGTCCTACCTAAATTGGACCTAAAACAATATATAATCCTTAGGTTCTACCCAAATTGAACCTAAGTAATATTAAATTTTAAGTCTTACCTACATTGGACTTAAACCATTTATAACCTTAGGTTCTACCTACATTGAACCTAAACCACTTCATACCTTGGGTCCTACCAAAATTCGACCTAAAACTATCTCTAATCCTTAGATTCTACCAAAATTAAACCTATGTAATATTAAGTATAAAGTCCTACCTACACTAGACTTAAACTATCTTGAACTTTAGTTCTACTTACATTGAACCTAAATCATTCCATGCCTTATGTTCAATCTAAATTGAACCTAAAACTATCTCTAACCATAGGTTCCACCTAAATTGAATTTAAACCGTATCAATTCTTAGGACCTAACAACATTGAACCTAAATTTTAGGTCTGATCTATTAGGTTTAATTAAACTTTTTTAGGCATAACTGACAATTAAATCTAAGAATTTAATTGACAAATGACATAAAACTCATTTTGAAAGACATTGAAACTTAAATTTGAACCTAAAAATATAACATACAAACCAGTGTTTAGATCTATAAAGATTTCTTGGATGATGCAATATGTGGTTGCTGACAAGAATCTTTTGATCCTGGTTTAAACACCTGTCAAGCTAAGTAGATCTGAATAACCTTACAGCTCCGAGATGATGGAGCCATAGGCATCTTGATCAGATCATCTAAAAATTTATATAACTAAATAAATTGAAATATTTTAATATGATTTCATGTTAATCGTGTAATGATTTCTCAAGTTTATTAGAAATATGAAATCAATTACGCTTTAGATTTACTTTGCATGTTATTAGGGCGTGCTAACTCTATTTTGCAAGGACGACATTCTGAAGAAAAAAAAGGTATGAAATGAAAACAACAAAACAAAATGTCATAAACAAAATGTCGGCATTATTTCGGGGATGGTTTGTAGGGTTGCCCGTAAGAAGCTGTCGGTCGCTGGAATCAAAATCACGTCTCCCACTTCGGAAGGACGTTGAAGTATGAAATCAAAATGACTCCATATTTTTCATAGTTTAAAATGAAAGAGCACTGTACCTCAAATCATGTATCTATCCCGAAGGATAAACACAAGACTTGAGGATGAGGCTCGATCAAATAAACTCAGGAAAGTATGAAGTCCGTTTGGTCTGCAAAACCTTTGTATTTGCTGACAAGTTCCTTTATTTAATATAAATGATTAAATAGGGTTTATATTAAGCTGGGTTCGGACATGCTTCCTATAAGGGCAAGCCCCTATAGTTAATTACATCTTAAAGGACCAAAGTCACCTAAGAAGACTCTCGATAAAAATCAGGAAATATTATCTTCAAGGAATTTCAAAG
>NW_018165441.1:18978-20892 GCF_001263595.1 Phalaenopsis equestris | reverse complement strand
GTTAAGATGCCATGAAATCAAGCTTAAGTAAATGGGGAATCAAAATAAGCTCGGGAGGAGGAGGAGTTTTATACCTTTGCTCTAAGGAGGGAGACTTCGATCAGAGGTACTCGGCACATTCGTTGGGGTCCAAGAAGGCTAGGGATTGAGTCCCTAGTCATGGTGTAAGGTCTAGGTATGAATTTGATCATGGTCGGATTTGGGTGTTGGTCTTGATTTCAGGTGTTGGTCTAGAGCTATGGTAGAGGCTCTGTGGAAGGGGTATTTGATGGGGCTTTTGCTTCTTTCACTCTTGTGAATGTGTGGGCACAAGTAATTGAAGTTTGGTGGAATGTGGAGGTGTATTGGGCTCTATCCTGGTTTTCGACAGGGTTTTGAGATCAAAATTGAACTCCGAAAGTGGAAATTGGTGAGGGAAAATAGTTGGAATACACTGGGATCTTAGGGAAGCTTTGTGGTCAATTTGGAGAAGTCTCTCTAAGAAATTTTCAGCATACTTTCCATGGCCGTGGGAGGTGCTTTTTATAAAAATGGCTAAGGGGTGGCTATCATGGCCATATAAGGGGTGCATTGCTTTGTGGTGCTTAGGTGGAGGGCAGAGAAGCTCCATAGTTTGATTTGGACGAGCTGGCCTCTAGGTTTACTTTTGGGTGAGGTGCCATGGGAGTGGCTCAGTTTTAGGTTTTTCTGGACACTAGGCTGGCCGGCCGGCCAGGGGGAGGTGGCTACCATCACAGTAATTTAATGCAAATGTGCTTGGATTTGGCAAATATATCTTAAGCATGTGAATTTTTGGAAATAATATCCCTTAATTTGGGGGACCTTTGGTCCATGGCTTGATTTAGGTGATTTCATGGTGTTTGGACTGGTTACTAAGTCCAACTAATGGCTGTGGTGGAGTTAAGGCTTGGGCTAAGTTAGTCATGTCAATTGGCCTAAATAATTGTTGCATTTGGTGTAGATGATCATAGAGAACAACTTTGGTGAAGGATGGAAGTGGTTTTGAGTCCAATTGGGGGGGTCAATTTGAAGGAACTTTGAACTTTAAGCAATTTGGTCATGTTGGGTTAGGCTTGGGTCTAGCTTGGGTTAGCATTGGGCTAAGTCCAAATTGATTATTGTAAATGGTCAATAGGGACCTCATGAAGAGTTTTAAACATGAATTGAATGGCAATTTGGAGGTTAAGGCAATCAATTGGGTGAAATTTGGGGACTTAGCCAATTTGGGGCTAAATTTGGGAATTTTGGATTTAGGCCAAAATCAAATGGATTTGAGGCTTCACCAATGTCAATTGATGATTGATTTTGATGTATAGGAATGTAATAAAGATTTTTCAACATTAATTGATGCCAATTGACTAGGTTATGGGTTCAATTTGGTGAGATTAAGTCATATGGTTAAAATTGGGGCTTTGACCCAAATCAAAATTGGGCTCAAATCATGGACAAATTGAGCTTGGATTTGGTTTAGTTTGGTCATACCAAAAGTTAATTTGAGTTTAGGATTGGAATTGAGGTCAATTGAGATCAAATTGGTGGACATTTGAGTTGGATTTGGGAAAATTTGGGTCTTTAAAGGGCAATTTGGGGATTTTGCTTAAAGATGGTCAAATTGGGCAAACCGGGTCATGTGGTATTTGAGAAAAATGAAATTGGGAATATTTAGGATTTATTGGGATTTTCTGGGAATTTTTACAATTTTTGGGATTTTGAGCTCAAGAGGGGCATTTTGGTAATCAGGGGGCGTTTTAGGGGTAAAAGGCCAAGATAGGTATTTTGGTAGAGTTGAGGTACCAATCATCACCAATAAGCCATGGACAAAAGGAAACCCCATTTTGGGTCCTCTACATAGTGGTCTTAGCTAAACCATAGCCCTAGGGCTAGTAGGTTTAGGGGACCATCTACATGAGTATC
>NW_018165441.1:8468-18927 GCF_001263595.1 Phalaenopsis equestris | reverse complement strand
GCAGATAAGTGTAGTGAGTGCCTTAGCTCCAGACCAACACCCAAGGTCAACCCTAAGGTCTAGCAATCCTAAGGGTGACTCATCTTGAGTTTCCCCCATAGTGACCCCACCTACTAAGTACTTAGAGGTTGAGACCAACATGTAAAACTTCAGGTTGAGTAAATAAGAGGGTAGAATTTCTAATGGTGAGGGTGCCATGTCTAGTTTTCTAGGAATAGTCAACAGGAAGAGTCCTATGGCTAGACCCTAGGCTACTAAGGAGGAAAAAACTAAACCTCAACCAAAAATGAGGTCAACACAAAACAACATCAGTAAAATATTTACAACAAAACAAAATAATGTAAATAAAATAAAACAACAAAATGACATTTACAAAATAAAACAATATGACACAAATAAAGTCAAAACAAAACAAATGAATCTTTTAGGATAGTACACAACATTTAGAAAGGTATTTTCCCTAGATTTAACATTGATGTTTCTTTCCTTGATCTTGACATTAAAAATAGAAATTTCTTAGAGAACGAGTGTTAACATTAATGAGGAGTTTTCTTAGATAGTTTTGACTGTCTGAGATGTAATTAGCTATAAGAGCTTGCTATTATAGGAGGAAGAAGAACTTGGAATCGATAATATGCTTATATCTCTGGTTATCAAGTTTTTCATGTGGTTTCCTTATACAAAAATTTATTTTCTCAATAACATTTACCACAATGAAAATCATCCTGACATTTCCTTTTCTATTATTTTTTATATTTAGCCCTCTTTCTTTCTTTCTTTGAAATTTCTTAATATTTTAGGAACCTTCATATGATTTAAGAGAATAAAATACTTGAAGAATAAGGTAATAAAATAGATAAACGTAGTGGCCACACCTTGATAACTAAAAATATACATCAAGGAATTATCAGCGATGGCAGCGACAGGTCCGGGCGACGACAAGAGAGTGGCAACTCTGTTGGGGAATAATGTTCTCTTTCCTCGTCTTTTATTAAATCATTCATTCTTCATTCAAATATATTCCATATATTAATAGATAAAACCACCTTTCTCAATCTTAACTCTTTGATTCTAAGAGTTATTTATGACAAACCTTCCATAATGACATGACAAAACGACATATTTTAATAATTTCTCAGTTTATAAAACGAGTCCATAATAAATTTTGACATCTTATTCTCCTAAATTTCTAGGAACACTACAATGGATTTTCCAAATTCAGTCTTTTCATATTCTCAAGAACTTAATTTACCAGTTGATGAAACCTCTTGCTTTCAACAAATTGAATTTGGGTTATTTGATGAAGCTGAATTTGTACTGAGTAGTCCATCCCAGAATGTTGTACAACCCTTTAGAGAATTAATTTTATAAAATTTTCTTAATTCTGAAGAAGATCTATCTCAAGAGCCTCCTATAGAACAATACACTTTTGAGAATATGAAAGAGGAGGTTGACCAAGAAGGAAAGAAAATTTGTATTGAGCAGGAAAGTGATATTCTATCACCACATGTATATGAGGTTGGATCTTGTTCTAAGAATATTCCTCTAACACATACCCAATGAAGAAACATAAATCGCTCTCTTAAAAGAAAAAAGAAGACAAATGTGATTAATAATTCTGAAGCATTTGAATTTGAAGATGCTTCCTCTTTAAAGAAAAATAAATTCTATCTATTAGCCATTAAGAATGATGAAGCTGTATTCCAGCCACCAAAAAGAGACAGTTCCCCGTCATTTAAAGTGATATAGTTTGTATTCAAGAGACTTGCACAAAATCATAAACGTTAAATCTCTCAACTCTTAGACAAAATGGGATGTGTTATTTCCACAACCATGAAGAGGAAACTCTTTGCACAAGAAGATTCTACCTATCAAGACATATATCAACAATTCTCATTAAAACATTAACCTTCTCGGATACTAGCTAAACTTCATTTGAGGACAAGAGTAGAAAATGTAACCATTTAGAGAGATAGAACAAAACACAATAAATTGATCTCAGAAGCGAAAGAAACATCTGTTGAAATGAAAGGTCTTATGCAAATGTTAAGAGCTGGGGATCGTTACTATTCACAACTCGATGATACACTTCCTAAATTATCCTGTCCTATACACAAAAAAAATGTGTGGAAACATGAACTATCGGAAGGAATCTCTAATGTTGTGAACTTTCTTATAGATAGCTTTTAGGAGAAGACTTGTGAGAAACATCCTATTAAATCATTTGAAGAAAGATTGAGGAAATTAAAAGCTGATATCAAATGATTGTCAACACAAAAAAAGACAGAAGAAAGATTGAGGAAATTAAAAGCTGATATCAAACGATTGTCAACACAAGAAAAGACAATTCTTTGAATAGTCCAAACAAAGAATTCACATAAATAAACATAGTAGAGACACGAGCTACTTCCTCAGCACGAGAACTACCTCTTCCAAGTGAAGAAAACATAATAGAAGGATTACAAATAGTTTTTCAACAACGAGATGAGAAAATTAATCTTCTTGAACAAAAAATTGAAGAAATGATGGCAGCTTTACAAAATCTGTCACAAACAAATCCTTTACCTGTCATTGAAATCATTAGACCTCAGGCAATACATATTCTAGAGGACAAAAAAGAGCAAATAGAAACTGAGGAAAGCAATCAAAAATAAAGATTCCACTTAAAGTGGAATCCCAGAAAAATAAATTACACAACTTGAGGAATAAAATGTAGGAAAAATAATGGCTCGGGTTAGGGCCAGATCATTGATTTCAAATGGTAGACCCTATCTGGAGGAATTTTATTCTATCTAATATCATAAAGGCTTAAATTCCACCCATTTATAAAATGTTTGATGGAACCGATAACCCTTGGCAACATCTAGCACACTTCAAATCAAGCTGTTACAGAGTGGGGTGAAGCGATGCTTTTTTATTTTGTCAATATGTTAATCGCCTTACAGAGTTGCTTTTGAATGGTATGCAAAACTTCCCAACGGGTTTGCTAAAACATTTTTCAAACATGAGAATCTTTTCATTCAATGATTCGCAGGAGAAAAACATCAGATAACAGTTAGAGACTTGGTAGTGGCGAAATAAAAGCCAGGAGAAACACTTATCGATTAAATTTTGCGTTGGCGAAATCTCAGCATGAAATGTGAACCACAACTTTAGGAGCAACATGCAGTTGAAATTCTGCTTGAAAATATGGCATTCATGCTTAAGAATTTACGATAAAAACATTTGAAAAGCTACATAGTAAAGCTGCCAACCTTTAGGAGGAAGCTAAACAAATGAGTGCAATAGAAAAGACAAAGAAGAGAAAGTTGTTTAAGACATTTGAAAAGAAATTAGGAAATGTATCGCTGATAGAAAAGGGTAACCAAGTAATGCAAGTGTAAACTGAGAAAAAGAAGCAACAACATATAAGTTAATCACAACCATAGTCACCTTCACAACTTCAACTTCAACAATCAACCTCATCGTAGACAGACAAGAAATCAGTGTCTGGGAGAATGAACAAGGAATATCCATTCAATACGGAAGCTATCACAAAGATATTTTGTAGTTTGTTGAAAATTCCTGAATTTAAATTGCCTAAAGCTAAAGACCGGGAGAAGTTGATATGAAAGATCATCCCAATTATTGTCCATATTATAGGATGCTTGGATGCAAAATCGAACAATGTTTTGTTTTCAAAGATTGTTTAGAACATAACTTAAAATAAAGGAATATAGTGATCTCGAAAGAATTTTTGAAAGAGCATGAAAAGGGTTCTATCAATAAGATTTCGGTCGATGAACTTATTTCCAACAACCATTTCAACAATAAAGACAGAGAAAACATTACTCAAGGTAAGACTCTTGAGAAGACTGCTATGGATTCAACGATAACATCTTTCAAGAAAGAAAAGAAAAAAAAGAAAGAATTAAAAAGGGTTAGAGGTGTTTTAGATATAGGGGCTATTGTTCCTTTTTGTTCCTTTTGTACCTTCCCTTCCACTTCCCTTACTTCTCCACATGCTACTAGAATAGCCATCTCAGATGAAGGAAAGAAATCCCTCAAGCCATTGACTTTGTATGAATTTATTTTCTCCCTACTATGAATAATATTACTTTTGGCTCTTCTTACATTTTGTTTAATTCCATACGACCTCTAAAAAATGACCAATCCAATATTGATCCTGTAGATAATACTGAAATCATACACAATCTAACTCATTTCAACAAAGATCAAAGTAATAATGATAAGAACAATAATTCTAATAATAATGAAAATGAAGATGACATTGTCACACTTGAATTACAAGGAGTACCAATTTCCATTGAATTGGGGCCTTCTGACTTAGAGACAAAAGAATCAAACAATACACTAGAAGAAATAATTGAAGTCAACTTGCAAAGTGGAAGAGTTCTACCTCCAGGAATGACCCCTAAAGAAAAGGAACAGCAAATAGTAACACGAAAAGAAACCATTCCTGTAGTACAAGAAAGATTGTCTGAAGGAAACTAAGACAATTCCCATGATAAGGTGGACTATAAAGTATTATCCCATTTAAGAAAACTACCAACAAAATTGAGTATAGACGCTGCCCTTATCCATTCCAAAGAAATAAGGGAATCATTATTAAAAGCTCTCTTGGATCAAGAAATGTTTCTAGCTCAACTTGCAAGTATTTCTTCCAATGAGGCATATTCGTTTGAAAAACAGATAAAGCTAACTTTTTCTGACAACGACTTGTTGCTCGAAATAATCGAACATAACCGTCTATTATATATCATAGTAAATATAAATGACACCACACTTTCGAGAGTACTTATTGATCCTGGCACTTCAATTAACATTATGAATTTGAGAACTCCAGCAAATTTGGACATCGACTCTTGTAGACTAACAAGAGAAAAAATTATTTTACGAGGACACAACCAACAAGAAGAACAAATTGTTGGGTTAATAGCTTTTCTTTTGAAGATGGATATTTTAGTGACAACAACAAAATTCCATGTTATTGATTCTAAAAATTCTTTTAATGCTTTTCTTGGTCAACCATGGCTTCATGAGAATAAAATGGTCCCCTTTTCATTACATCAATGCATTAAGTATCTACATAAAGGACAAGAATGATGTATTACAAGGGACTTACAACCATTTTCAGTCCATGAAATTGGTATACATGAAGACGCCGCATATTATTATTCAATAAAGAGAACAATATTCCCTAGAGATGCAATAATAATTACAAAAGAAAAAAGGAGGACAAGAAAATGAATGAAAAAGAAAACTAATTTTTAAAAATATAGTTGTGTAAAACTTATAAAACTGACCCTACCTTATAACGGTGCCAAAATCTTGATGTTATATTTTATGAATGTTAACATTAAGCACTTAATGTTGGGATTCTATGCAAGAATATGTATCGTTATCAAGTAATTTAAGACCTTTTATTTAAGTCCCAAATATCAATCCCACGAGGAAGGTTTAAATTTAAAATGATAAATTAACTAAGAAATTAACAGAAATAAAACAAAATTACTTTCACTAATTTCTAATATTTGAGATACTATCAAAACTAAGTTATTAACTACTGACAAAATTTAAATGCAAAGTTTAAAACAGTAACTACTAAACTATATTTATTTGATGAAGTTTTCTAATATCAAAAAGTATCTTTCTCACTATAATGAGTTTTTAGTGAAATAAAATGAATTAATTCGTTTAAATTAGCATTGTACCAAACAGGAGCAATTTTTAGTTCTCTACCCTGATTCAGTGTTATAGAAAATTATTGGCTAATTTTAAGTTTAGTCCCTAAATCTGTGGCTAGGCTAGGAGGATGTTGGCTCCCACACTAGAGCTCTCACTTCCCTTCCCCGGAAGGCTATCTCTCGCTTTAGTTCTTAAACACTAAGATTAAATTTTGGATTTTAGTTTGTCACCCTAAAAATCTCCAATTCTATACCCAACAATGTATATTTTCCTATTTATTTGCACTTAACTCCATGAACGAAATACTCTTTCATGGACTTAAATGTGAATGTGATTCTCACTCTGTTGTACAACTCATACTCTATTTCTCAGATTATATGTTTCACAAAATATTTTAACAATCCAATTGGCTAGATCAAAAAGTAAAGATAAAAAAGTAAATTAAGAGCGAAGTTGAAAAACCATCACAATTTATTTTAAATTTAATATTTTCACATCCAAATTATATCTTCATTTCACCATATCTCAAAGTAGGGAGAAAGATAAAGGAAATTACTCGGACTTCAGAAGAAAGATACAACAAAACACAAATTTCCTATATAAAAGAAAGTTCATACAACAATAATAAACAAACAACACTTATTTGAAGCTCTTTCTTAAAGCAAATCCCTTGTAGCCTCTCTTAGGAAATGTAGGAAGAAGAAATCTCTCACTTCTCTCCCTCTCCAACACTCTTAGAGAAGAATTCACACTTAAACTTACCACAAAAACTCAAAACTATATAGAAAGTAAATGGATAATGGTGTGGAATGGTGTGTAAGGATGCAATGTGGCAAGAAGGGGGCAAAGAGATGCAAAGAAAGAGCAAGAGCGAGCAGAGGAGTGCGAAGAGAGTCTTTTCTGATCAATTTTGACTCTAAATAGAGCGTAAGGTCAGTTTTCCAATAGATGCATCCAAAAACTCTTTAAAAGGTGTCTAAATTCATCGAGTCTTCTAGAAACAGGGTTTGCACTATGAATATAATCCATACTTTCTGTCAAACGGCACCGTCGACGTGCACTATGAATATAATCCATACTTTCTGTCAAACGACACCGACGACGCCTAGTCTCGCGCCGTCGACGCCGTCGGCACTGAACAATTTTTCAAAAACTCTATTTTCACTCCAATTTTTTTCCTTTTTGCTCCCTTTTTGCTTCAAGTCCTAAAAATCAACAACCTGCAGTAAAACTTGAAAAATACCTTCCTTTAAAATGCAATATCACCAAAAATGAGTATAAAATATGGGTCTAAAAATGCATATGTTTTTAGTGTATGAAAATCCCGCAAACTTAAATTTTTTTTTCCTCAAGTACCTCCTTTATTACATAAAAAAATGACTCATGACAAAGATTTGAACTTCTAGATTTCTATATTTTAGTCCATTAAATACAATAGAAAAACTTAAGAAAAATGTAAAATAATTCCAGTTAATACTAAAGGTATAAGAATATCTAGTAGTCAAGTCTAAGATTTCCGATTCTCTATTCTTTTCAAGGAAAATTGCAAATTATTCATATAAAAGCGACTTAGAATATCCATATGAAAAAGAACTTCATGAAACTTTACTAGTAAATATGCTAATACTGAAATATAAGTTTAGAAAATGTAGCCAAGCCTTCTTCTTTAAGTTGATTCAAGTGAAGCCAATTTTTAATTAGGCATCTCCTCAAGCTTCTCCTCACATGTTTTTCTTTTCTTTCCTTTTCTTTTGTTTTCTTTTCATGATCATTTTCAGTCATTTTTCATTCTTTTCTTTTCTCTTATCTTCTTTTTTTTATGTGAAGATTACTATATCTGGATAGCCTTTAATGATTTTGAACTTCACTATCCTCTTCTTAAAGTTAAAAAATTTTTCATATTCCTTCACTTTATAAATTTATATTATCTTTAAAGATTTTTCATAAAGTTTTATTCTTTTCTTCTTATATAAATCTCTAAAATTTTTAATACTTAAAAAATACAAATTTCTTTACTTACAATAGAAAAACACACTACTTATAATAGAAAAATATAGTCTTATTCTCTCATGCCAAATATCTTAATCTTTAAAATTAACCTTTATTATTGAAAATTTTTACTTAAGTTTATTATATATTTAGAAAACAAATATAGTTATCTAAAGTTACCCTCTAATACCAAAGTTAATGTTAAATTGTAAAATAAAATTGTAAAATACTTTTAAAAAATAGTTAATTGAGGACAAATAAAATTAAGTTTCATTTTTTAAAAGAAATTTTTCTTGCCCCCAAACTTAATTTTTTAAGAGATTTATTATGAAGAACTGAGAAAAACAAAGCGTGAAAGAAAACATTTAATACATAAAGAAAAGACTTACCTGTTGAAGGTTCTTATTTGAAACTTAACTCTGAAATATTGTTGGTGCTAATATGAAAAGCTACAATACTCAAAACATAAAATAACACATAATACATATAAAAATTTGCTAAGAAAGAGTTAACTAAAAATACATCCAACAAAGTACTAAAAACTAACAACAGTACTAAAATGGTTTTTAATGTAAATAAAGTTTCACAAATATATTGTTCACAATAGGTTCACAATTCAACATAACATCTAAAACAAAACAAAGTATCACACTCTAAAAACAAATAGTCTCAACAATAAAGTACAACCAAACATAAACTAAACAAAAATCTAACTAAAGCATCCCCAATCATCATCATCTTCTTCTTCTTCTTCCACATCTAAATTTTGTTGCTGATATTGGGTAAAAAAAGGGTGAGTAGGAGAATAAAATGAGTGATCACCCCTCATGTATCTGACCATTGCATCATCATAAGAAGCATCATATTCAAAATTCTATCTTGTCAAATCATCATTGTGTGTATTTCTGGCCTCCATATTTTCCATTCTACTTTCCATTCTCAAGTTCCTCCCTGTTGGATCATCATCTGCTCCATAAGTTCCTAGATAGTAGGGGTACTAGAAGTAGTACTTGAAGTAGAAGGAATATCATTGGTCCTACTTCCAGATCTCCATCCAACATGAGATTCATAAGTTTTTATATTGGCAGACCCAATAGGTTTTAGAGGTTCAAACCTCTCCTCATCCATTCTAAAATCAACTTCTGTCTGTCCACATAGTGTGAAGACCAGAGCAGGGTGTGCTAAACCACCAGTACTCTCTCCCAAAGCAATAGATTGAGACTCTCTATAAATAATAGAGCCTACATCTATCCTTCTCATTTGCTCGACACAGAAGTTCAAGATGGCTCTATCTTTTGTAACCTCACTATAATAATTTGTTGGTATCATTCTACAAGAAATAAAGTAGTGTCAGGCCTTAGATACCACATTTAACCTAAAAAGATGAAATTTTACCTTAACACCATTCTTAACCTTCCAAGCTCCTCTTCCATCATTAAGAAAAGAAATAACTTCATCTAAGGCCTCATTCATAGCAGAAAACGATTTTTACTGGAAGCTTTACACATCTTCTAACTGATAAAATTCATTAATTTTCCTTGGAGCAAACTCCACCATTTTCTACCTAAATTGGACCTAAAACCATCTCTTAACCTTTTTTTCCACCTAAATTGAACCTAAACCATCTCAATCCTTAGAACCTAATAAAATTGAACCTAAACTTTGGTCTAATCTATTAGTTCTCAATCAAAATTCTTTAGGCATAACCAAAAAATAAATCTAAAAATTTAATCGATAAATGACATAATACTCATTCTAAATGACATTAAAAATTAAATTTTAACCTAAAAATACAACTTATACACCGGTGTTTAGATCTACGATGAATTCTTGGGCGACGCAATCTATGGTTTCTAAAAATAATCTTCTGGTCCTTGTTTAATTTTCTATAATCAATGCATATTCGCCATCTTGTGATTTGTCTTGTTGGTATTAGCTCATTATGCTATTTCATAGTCACAATTACACCTCTTTCTTAGGAACGCAGGGAGTAGGACTAGCCAATGCACTAACTAAAATGGGGTAGATAATTCCAGCATTTAACCACTTTAAAATTTCTTTCTTAACAACTTCCTTCATAATAGGCTTTAATCTCCTTTAAGGATCAGCTATGGGTTTGTAGTTCTCTTCCATATGAATTCTATGCATACAAATTAAAGGACTGATTCCCTTTATATCAGCAATTGTCATTCAAAGGCTTTCTCGTAACTCTTCAAGGTTTTCATTAAACTCTTTTCTTCTTTTGTAGTAAATTTTGAGGAAATTATAATAGTTAATGTTGAGGAATCACATAAAAAGGCATACTTCAAATGTTCAGAAAGTAACTTCAACTCAAGCTCAGGAGGTTTTTCAATTGAAGGTTTATGTTTTTCTGACTTGTCCAAAACTTTAAAACTTTCTCGAACATAATTTGAAACTTCCCTATAAAAATATTCACATTGAACTAATCCCTCTTCTTACTCGTGTTTCAACTCTTTCTTTTCAGATTTCTCTTCATAAGTTATTTTGAAATGACATTCACTTAGATATCTTATCACATCCATTCTATAACATTCATCATCTTTACCATTTACAGGGTATTCCATTGATCATTCTTGGGTATTTCATAATCTTGACCTTTTGCAGGGTAATTCATTGATCACTGAAATGTAAATATCTGATCATTGATGTGAAAAGTTAATTCTCCATTCTGCACATCTATCATTGCTCTTCATGTAGCTAGGAAAGGTCTCTCATTAATGATAGGTATCTCCTTATCTTCCTCTATATCTAGTACAATGAA
>NW_018165441.1:3424-8458 GCF_001263595.1 Phalaenopsis equestris | reverse complement strand
AGCAGGAAAGATAAATTGATCTCCTTTCACTAAGATATCTTCTATAACACCCTTATGATATGTTATTGAACGATCTGCTAACTGTAGAGTTATAGTATTAGGGGATATTTCTCCTAATCCCAATCCTTTGAATATTAATAATGGCATAAGGTTGATGCTTATACCTAAATCACATAAAGCTTTCCCATAAAATTTGTCTCCAATTACACATGAAATTGTAAAGCTACCAGGATCTTTAAGCCTTTTAGGAAGCTTTTTCTAAATTATAGCACTGCACTCCTACCTAAGTGCAACAGTCTTGTTATCTTCAAACTTCCCTTTTTTGTTAAGAATATCCTTTGTAAACCTCACATAGTAAAACTTCCCTTTTTTGTTAAGAATATCCTTTGTAAATCTCACATAGTATAAGGCTTCAGCAAATGTAATATTAATTTTAAGCTTCTTAAAAATTTCCAAAAATTTTTAAAATTGTTTATCTAACTTCTTTTGACGGACCCTCTAAGGAAATGGAGGTGATGGTTTTTTCTCTCTACTTCAGTTTCTTTTTGAACTTTGCCTTCCAATTCTCTTCCACTTCTAAGTTGAACAACTTTTACTTGCTCTTTATTCAGATTTTTTGGATTCACTTCTTCACTTCAGTATTACTAGGAAGTGTTTCTTCAGATCTATTACTTAATGAATTTGTTGTTTGTCCCAATTGATTCTTAATACTTCTAGTTGTAGCTCCTTAACTTTGTAGTTGATTTCTCATTTGTAACACCACTTCTTCTATAGACAACTTCCTCTCCTTAAATTGTGGAGTATTGTCAAAACTAGGAGGATGAGAAGTTCTATAATTACTATTCCCTTATTTGTTCCAGTTTCCCAATGATTTTACTTGGTTGTTTCCCTATTGCTAATTATTTCCACCCGAATTACTATTCCAGTTAAAGTTGGGATGGTTCTTCCAACCTGGGTTATAATTGTTTGAATATGAGTTATTCTGCTCTTTGTTTATGGCATTCAAAATTTGTAGTGATGCTTAAGAATCTACCATTTGGCCTAATGAATTCTCTTCAATCTTTGCAATTGGGTGAGAAAAATTCAATCCAAATTGGTCTAACATTCTTGAAATTGCAGCAACTTGATTTGCTAACACGACAAAAGCATAAATTTCATGAATATTGGCTACTTTTTTAAGATTTAACCTTTCAAAAGGCCATTGAAAATTATTTGTAGCCATATCTTCAATTAAAGCATAAGCGTCATGAAATTATTTTGACATCAATGAACCATCATCAATGACATCGATAATAGATCTAAGCGATTTAACTAATCCATCGTAAGACATTTGAATTATTAACCAATCTGATATAGCATGATGTGGACACTTTCTCAATAGTTTTTTAAATTGTTCCCATGTTTTATAAATAGATTCCTCTTCAAATTTGTAACAAGATAAAATATCATTTCCAAACTTTACAGTTTTTATGGTGGAAAATATTTAACAAGAAGTTTTTGCTCTAAATCACCCGAAGAGCCTTATCCCTCAGTGAGAAAAGAAAATAATCTATGTCTTATAACATCATCTGATACACCAACATATTTAACTGTAGCAAAAAATTTGAAAAAATTGGCAAGATGTAAATTTGGATCTTTAGTTGGTGCTCCCCCAAACTGATTTTTTGATATAATTTGGATAATAGCAGTTTTAAGTTCAAATGAATTAGCCACTACAGCTGATTTTTGAATATTATAATGAAGTTCATCCACTATATGGTTTGCATAATCTCTTAAAGGTCTAGATTATTCAGCATTTTGATTATTTTGATCTGTCATTTCTTGAAACTTTTGAATTTTTTCAATAATTTTTAATTTTTTAGTTTTTCTTCTAATTCTTTCTAATTTAGAATTGTAGGGCACAAGTCCTATGAAACCTGAACTAAGCATACATTACTACAAAACACATAATATAAGAAAATAAAAATTAAAAAAAAAACACGCAAACAAGAACTTTATATAAAAACAACCCTACAATATTCTTATAATAAATCTAGAAGTTTAAATAAGATTATATAAAAATAGAAATTTTGTCTTTTAAATTTTCTTTAAAAGTTTTTTTAGTTATCCCCGGCAATAATCCCAAAAACTTAATCTCGATTCTATTTACAAATGTCAAATGCGATGTATGTGATTATATGCTTAAATTCCTTAATAATACATCTTGCTTCGCCAATACATCTTACTTCGCCACAAATCCAAAAACTTGATCACAAGCAAAAGCTAGGTAAATTTTTCACTATAAAGCAAATAAGAATAAAATTATAATATTTAAATATAGCATAATACGCAAGTATATGTATTGTTATCAAGTAGTATAAGACTTTTTTATGATTATTGAACCCGAAGGGATAACTAGCAATATGCAACTTACAAAACAGGAGAAATTAGATAACATAATTTTACTTCACAAAGTATTCTTACTTAAAATATAGATGCTATAATAGGAATGAAAATTTAATTTTTTTTGTAATTTTTGATAATATAAAATAAAGTAAGAAACTAACTAAATTAACTAAATACTTGCAAGATGAAGACAATATAAATAAAATATATTTTTGCTTCTCATGAATTGGTAGCAAGTATAAGAATTCTGTTGTGTATGCATTCTAATTGTTTTATGCCTTGCTTCTCATGAATTGGTAGCAAGTATAAGAATTCTATTGTGTATGTATTCTAATTGTTTTATGCCTAAAAGCAGCAATAATATTATTTACCCTTACTGGAGATGCTGTAAACAACATTGGTTAATCTATAGTTTGAATAGTTTTGAAGACGGGTTAGGTAGGGAAGATACTAGCTCTCACTCTAAAGTTCCCTCTTCTTCCTCCTCCCCGTGAACTACATTTTCATCCATGAAATCAAATGTGATTCTTACCTTTTGTTGACTGAGAGACTGAGACAATACCATCTAGGACAATACCATCTAGGATCTTACATGTTCCCACAACAAGTATTAACATCTTAATTGGTCAAATCAAGAAGTAAATGAAGTATAAGGTTCAAAATCATCAAAACTTCTTCCAACATTAAAGTCTAATATTTCACACAACTTTCTTTTAATACTTAATCACATAATATTTAAGGAAAAAGATAAAGTAAATTACTCAGAATTTATGGAGAAAATACAACAATTCTTGAGTTTAAAAGTAGAAATCATGCACACAAACAAGAAGTTTAAATTAAAACCAAATGTAGTCACAAAGATAAACACTTATCTCAAATACTCCATGCCAAATATCTTGAAGTTCCTTTGTCCTTTGAATTCTCTTCTGAATTCTCTTCTTTCACTCACAATACAAATTAAAACTCAAAATAAAAATAAAAGATGGTCAGCGGCAACGACAGTTACTTTGGATGGATGGATGATTGGCTGGCCTCCTCTTTTTGATGATTCAAGTCTTCTTTAATAAAAATCCAAGGGGTGCCTTCAAAATGTGTCTCTTCAAAATGTGTCTTCATTCAATGAATCTTCTATAAGTTGCCTTTTTTTAAAAAGCAATTGAATGAATTTTTGTGTCCATGAACTATTTCCCACATTTTTACTAAGGGTTGCTTCAAACACCTCTTAAAAAATTTGTCCAAATTCAATGAAACATAAAATAACTACTTCTAAGCGCGGGGTACCAAGCGCTTAAGCGCTGGGTACCTGGCACTTATGCGTGGCTCTGTCTATTTAACTGGCATGTAAGCGCCATTCCTGGGTGCTTAGGTGTCTCATTTCATTTTTTGCACCTTCTTTTTTTTGCTCCAAATTTGATATTTTTTGACTCCTTTAACTATTTTTCATCCATTTGATTGCACCTAAAAGAAAAAAAAACACAAATACCTTTCATTAAAGTGCAATATCTCAAAAATAGGTATAAAAATGTGTACAAAAAGACTATACATTTTAGGTGTATCAAAATCCCCCAAACTTAAAATGTTACTTGTCCTCAAGTGACACTTCAATCTTTTATAAACTAAATAAGTAGATTATGTATATGAGTTTCTTTAGGAGTTTTTAATTTTGATGTAGAAATATAGTAGTCCAATTTAGAAAAAAAAATATTAAATGACACTAACTTAGAGTTTAGCAATTTTTAACATAAAAAAGTTTGAAAATATGCTATCTATAAATATGAGTTCCTATCTGGTTCAGAAATAATTATAGATTTTCCAAATATAGAGTTTAGGCATTCAATCTTCTCCATTTAAAATTTTTTATCAAGCATAATTTTACTTACTATATTATATCCTTAAGATTAAGAATTTCTCAAGTCTTGTACTTTAAAAATATTAGACGTGGAACCAATTTTTAATTAGGAACTAATCCTCAAGCTTCTCCTCCCTATTTCAACTTTCATTCCATTTCTTTTTCTTTTCTCTTTTTTTTTTTCTTTTCTTCTTTTTCTTTTTCTCTTTATCTTTTTCTTTTCTTTTTCTCTTCTTTTTCAGGCAAGGATTACTATATCCGGATAGGCCTTTATTGATTTTGAATTTTACTCTTCCTTTCCTATAACAAAGAGTTGATATATTTCTTTTAATTAAAATTATAGAATAGTTTTTGAAAATTACATTCAATAAAAGAAATTTGAGTTTTGAAAATAAAATTTTAATTCTTCAACACTTCTCAAAAATACTATTTCTCCTACTAAAGATAGTTACACAATATTTATCATTTCTACACTAAAAATTTTTAACTTCAAGTTTTTATTCATTGCTATAAATTTTAACTAAATTCTCTTACTCATTTCTATATTCAAGATTTTACTTCCCTAATATAACCTCATATATATGATCATTTTTTTTCAATTCAAAATCAAATTTTTTTGAAGTACATTTAAGAACAAATAAATTTCATGTTTTAGAAAAATTTTTCATCCCCCCCAAACTTAAATTTTCAATTAGAAAAAACATTTTAGCATCATATACATATTGGTAGGAATGAAAACTAAAAATAACATGCTAGCAGGAATTTTTACATCATAAATATACAAGTACAAAAATTAAAAA
>NW_018165441.1:0-3368 GCF_001263595.1 Phalaenopsis equestris | reverse complement strand
GTGGAGGATAACATAAAAGCTAACAAATACACTAACAAACATACACAACTGCAACATAAAGAAAAATATCTGGTAGTAAAATGAAAATTTTAAACAAGAAGTTTTTAATAAAAAGTTATCAATATTCTAAACCTTCCTAAGATTTAGAATTAAGTTCAACACATAATAACTAAATACATTAAGAAACCCAAATACCCAATTACTACCACAAAAACACAATAACAACTCCTAAAAACATAAATACATCACAGCGGTGTCTAATAATACAAAACACAAATAAAACTTATAGTCTCAACAAATACAACTCCAAACACAACAAATGTATAGTATAACTACACCACAATCAATTCACAAAAATACATAAAAAAAACTAAACTAAACTATAGAACATGTTTAATCATCTTCTTCCTCAGCATTACTCTCATCACTATGCCAAGTTGTTGTAGGCTCATAATATCTTGGATATTGAGGGAAAACTTCCCTCTAGTTACCTCTCATGAGGTTTTCCATAGATGAGTGGTATTCTTCATCATAATCACTAATCCTCGACATATATCCATCTATATGCTTTGTAAAGTTTTCTAAATTTAGTACCTTATCAGTAGCATAGTTAACGTTGTCTAAAATCCTCTGCAATAGTTGTGACTAAGAATCAGATCTAGAAGCCTGACACTGAGATGTAGAAGCACATGAAGTGGAAGCTCGAGATGTTGAAGCAGCTGAATTACTAAAAAATTTACCTCTTCTGCCAAAAATTGAATGATGTTAATAAGGGTTCACATTCACACTAGTAATAGGCTTGTGTAGCTGCAATATCTCCTCCCAGCTATCAAATCTAATTCCACCCTGTTCGCATAATGAAAAGATTACAAATGTGAATCCCAAACCTACAGTAGTAGAAACAACGGCAAAACTTGTAATAACACTGTGAATCAATGCTCCAATGTTGATGGGCTTGAACTACTGAATATAGCAGTTCAAAGTTGCTCAATCACGGGTCACTTCACTAAAATGATTGGTATGCAGCAAGCGAGCAAAAATGAAATAGTACCAGGACTTTGATCGGGAATCTAACTTTGAAGTGGTAAAGTTGACTCTTATTTCATTAGTAATCTTCCAAAATCCTCTTCTTTCAGTCAACGATTAAATAATCTTGTCTAACTCCTCTTCATTTGTACTATAGTTTCTGATCTCTCAAATGATAAAACTGATTTATTACCTCAGATGAGAAAGGCATTGTCTTTCTTCTAACCTTGACTCCTTTTCAGCTTCGGGAAGATTTGCATAGAACTCCCAACAATAGAAATAACTGCCAAAGTAGAAAAATAATAAAACTTCTCCCACTGGCGGCAAACAATCAAATTCTTTACTGCTCCTCCTAGGCTCTTAAATAACACTCAAGGATCAACTTTCTTGATTTCAGTGCGTCATTATATCGATCCTGATCTCTCACACAAACAAACTTGCTCGAATCAATTTTGGCTTTTCCCTTACTCCTCTTCATCCTAGGTGCCATTTCTAGAAAAAAATATATAAAATTTACAATAAATCCCAAATTTAACTCTAAATCATTAAACATAACTTGTAAAAGCTTAAACTACTCAATCTATGTATTTTCCATAAAAAATTCTCAAATTTTCACCATGAATAATGATTTTCGGGTAGATCTATAATGTGCTTAAAATACATGATGAAACTCAAAAATTTTTACATAGAAGTGAAGCTCTTACAACAAGAAGATCAAGTCTAACAATTTTTTTTTCAAACAACCAAGAAATCTTCAAATTAGGGGATGCCTTAATCTCCAAACCACAAAACCTAGAGGAAGGGGAGGTTGTTGAGCAAAAAAAATGGGGTTTTGCTGACCATTTCGTCACTTTAAACTGTTCATGAACCGGTTTACGTGAAATAGTACTTAAGTGTGAATGGTTCGGTGCTTAAGCGCCAGTCTCTCGGTTTAGGTAGTGCTTAAGTGCAGGGCCTTGGCGCTTAGGCGCTGATGCACGAGTTTTGATTTTTTGATTTTAGGTAAAATGTACGTCTAGCCTAAGTAAACCAACCCTACAAGGTCTCATAAATCTTTAATAACTACGTTCTTCCCTTTCAACTCTTCTCTTTCTCAAGATTCACCAATCTTAACAAATTTGATTCAACGCTAAATAACAAAAAAAATTTCTCACAAACAAACACTTATATTTATTCACGAAAAATTACAAACATCTTCAATAAACAGAATCTCAATTCAAATAGCCTTGGATTAGAAAATTCCTAACACAACACTAGAAAATCTTAACATTAAAAACACACTAAACACACTTAACATTAACAAACAAAAACTAAATATACAAAACACTAAACAATGAACTTAATTCCACTCTCCATTTAGTGGAACAAATCCTGCTTATCATTAGTTTATCCTTTAGAATTTGGAATGTAAATCTGATAAAACAGACAGTGATTATAAACTCTGGTTGAATCTTCTTCAATTCATTTGTTCTTCAAATACATAGACTTGACTGCTTCTTCTATAAAACTAGTATGGTTAAACTGCATCTTAAGTTGACATCCCATATGATCCAAATGTGCATTAACTTCCATCACTTTTGCTTCAATTGAAGCCACATTAGCCTAAATTTTAGTTATTTTTTCCGCTATTCCTTCAACACTAATGGCAAAAAAATTGTTCTATAACTCTTGCGCACTCTAATTAATGAACTTCTTTCTCATTGCTTCCTCCTTTTTCTTCAAATCACTCTCCTAAGATGGCATCTGTCAAAACTCCCTTTTTTCACTTAGAATTTAGGGTTAGAACTGAATTGTGGTATAAATCCTCACATAATCACGGTTAAAACCTCTAGAAACTAAAATTTGCACATGTTTTAACTATCGCGCTTAAACGTCGGATATTCACGCTTAAACACCAGTGCTCAATTTAAAATAGGTGAACTTAACATTCAAATACTCATTCTAACATGTCTAAGTCATCTTTTAAGGTCTTAGAATAATTATTAAATCATTATAAATTCAAAATTCTAAATAAATTTTCTAAATCAAACACAATAACAAAACATTCAAAACAAGCACACAAATAACTATGGGTTGTCTCCCACAGAGCGCTTGGTTTAATGTCGTTAGCCCGACGTAACCAGTACTTATTCTGATCGAACCAACAACATAAGATGGTTTAATTTAAGTTAGTCACCTAAAAAGTAAGGTTTCTTCATGTGACCATTCACTTTGAATATTTTATCAATTTTAGGATCTTTGATATCCACAGTTCCATAGGGATAAACTTTCATCACAATAAATAGGCCCATTCACTTAGACTTAAGTATCCTCCGATCATGCCACATCTTCATCTTTTCTTT
>NW_018165440.1:187994-189334 GCF_001263595.1 Phalaenopsis equestris | reverse complement strand
TCGCTCCAAATTTGCTCCTTTTTGCATCTTTTTGCTTCAATGACCCTAATTCATCATTCCTGCAACAAAACATCAAAAATACCTTTCTTTAAAGTGCAATAACCTCAAAACAGTATAAAATAGGTATGAAAATCTCAACATATTTTCCTTTGGTCAATGTGCATGAATTTCCAATACCTTAGTCTCCAGCAAACACATGGTATTCTCAATTTTGTTGATCTTCTCTGATATCCCTTCAATACTAACGGCTAAGAAACTGTTATACATCTCTTGTACACTTTGACTAATTTCTCTCTCTCTCTCTTAGACTTTAGGGCTAGAAATGATCTGGGGTGAAATTCCTTCACAAAACCCTTCTATTTATAGGCCTAAATCCTTCCAATAACTCTTAGGCATGTCTAGGAACTGCCTTGGCACGTTTTTGCAAACTAATTGGATTTGATTCTGGTCTTTTGGAATTTGATTTAGTATTACTAGGAAGTGTTCATTGGGATCTATTACTTAATTAATTTGCAATTTTCTCAAGTTGATTCTCAATATTTCTAATTGTAGCTCCTTGACTTTGTAATTGATTTCCCATTTGTAACACCACTTCTTTTATAGAAAACTTCTCTTCTCCCTCAATTGTGGATTACTATTGAAACCTGGAGGAAAAGTAGATCTATAATTATTATTCCCTTGGTTGTTCCAGTTTCCCAATGGGTTTACTTGGTTGTTCCCTCATTGCTAATTATTACCACCCGAATTGTTATTCTAGTTTCCTAATGGGTTTACTTGATTGGGGTGGTTCTTCCAACCCGGGTTATAATAATTTGAATATGGGTTATTTTGTTTGTTATTTATTGCATTCAAAGTTTCTAATGATGCTTGAGAATCTACCATTTGTCCTAATGAATTCTCTTCAATCATGAAAATTGGTTGAGTGAAATTCATTCCAAATTGGTCTAACTTCCTTGAAATTGCAGCAACTTAAATTACTAACATGGTAAATTTATCAGTTTCATGAATATTGGCTACTTTCTTATGATTCACCCTCTCAAAAGGCCATTGAAAATTATTGGTAGACATTTCTTCAATTAAAGCATAGGCATCATGAAATGGTTTTGACAGCAATGAACCACGAGCAACGACATTGATAATTGATCTAAGAGATCCAACTAATCCACTATAAAAGTTTGAATTATTAACCAATATGGTATAATATAGTGTGGACACTTTTTTAAGAGTTCATTAAATCCTTCCCATGCTTCATAAATAGATTTCCCTTCAAACTGATTAAGAGATGTAATATTATTTCTAAGCTTCGCAGTTTTTTATGGTGGAAAATATTTAGCAAGGAA
>NW_018165440.1:184617-187598 GCF_001263595.1 Phalaenopsis equestris | reverse complement strand
GATTTTTCAAGATTTTTAATTTTTTTGGTTTTTCTGATTTTTTTAAAAGTTCTCTCTAATTCAAAATTACAGCGCACTAGTCCTTCAGAACCTACGCATACACTAACATATAATAAAATAAAATTCAAAACCACTCAAAATTAGATACAATAACTTTTAAAGTTTAAATAAAACTTTCTAAAAATAGAAATTTACTTTTAAAATCAATTTCTCTCTGGTAATGACGCCAAAAACTTGATCCCCATTACTGTTTATATGCAACAATATAACAATAATTTTGATTATATTTTTCACTTATATTTCCTTATTTTGCAACAAAACCAAAAACTTGATCCTGAAAAAAATAAGAATTTAACTTTTAATTTATATATATTGGGATACTACGCCAGTATACGTATCGTTATCAAGTAATATAAGACTTTTTGATTAAGACCTGAATATCGAACCCACATGGAGATTATGCAATGCAATTTTAGAAACTTTCTATTTTTAAAAAGATAATTGTTTAAACTAAAGATGATTCTTGCAATAATGAAAATTTAAATATTTTTGGTATTTTCAATATTTTGAAAGAACAATAAAAATTTAAAAAGATAGCTAGAGTATTTGCAGAAGAAAAGCACTAAAGATGATAAATATCTTTCTTCTTATCATGAATCAGTAATAAGTAATAGGAATTTTGTTGTGGAAGTATGCGAATTGTGATGTGCCAAGTAGGAGCAATAATATTATTAACCCTTACTAGAAATACTATAAAGAACATTGGCTAATTTAAAGTTTGAATAGTTTTGAAGACCGGCTAGGCAGGTAAGATACTAGGTCTCACTCTAGAGTTTCCTCGATTCCCTTCACCTGAAGGCTAACATTCTTGTATCAGAACCTAAAACAACAAACCAAGTTGGGGGCTTTAACATATCTTTTTAAAGTCCTCTAACTCTACACCCTTCAATAAATATTTCCTTATTTATTTGCACTCAATCATATGAACTACATTCTCATTCATACAAC
Source organism: Phalaenopsis equestris (assembly GCF_001263595.1). NCBI lineage: Eukaryota > Viridiplantae > Streptophyta > Magnoliopsida > Asparagales > Orchidaceae > Phalaenopsis > Phalaenopsis equestris. The sequence goes on along the minus strand of NW_018165440.1, from coordinate 186,590 downwards.
CTCATGTGATTCTTTCCAATTGTTGACTGAGACAATACCAGCCCGGTTCTTACATGTTCTCACAACAAATTTTAACATCTGGATTGGCAAAATCAAGAAGTAAATGAAGTGTATGGATTTAAATCATCACAACTTCTTCCAACATTAAAGATCAATACTCTCCACAACTTCCATCCAACACTTAATTACCTATCATTTTAAGAAGAAAAATAAAGAAAACTACTCAGAATCTATGGAGAAAATAAAACCACACTTTAGTTTAAAAGTAGAAATCATTGTTAAACCAACAACAAGTCTCAATTAAAACTAAAAGTAGTCTAAAACAAAAGATAAAAACTTCTCTCGAGTCCTCCACCAAACTCTTGAAGTTTCTTTGAATCACTTCTCTTTTACAACACTCTCAATATAAAAACTAAAATAAAAAGGATAAAATAAATATGTGGTGCCTGAAAATATCTCCGAACTAACTCCCCAATTCAAGAACTTTCAAAACTTACTCTTTTCAAGCACACTTTCAAAAACTCAATCTTCATTCTTTTATAAATCTCCAAAAGGTGTATTGGTATCTCTTCAAAATGTCTTGATTCGATATTTTTCTCCAAGAGATGCCTCCTTTTGCAATAATTTTCGCCCATGGTGGTTGTTACCACCTATTAAGTCAATGGGTGCCTCAAAAACCTCTTCAAAATTTGTAAAAAATAGAATTTTTATCATAAAATTCACATGTCCTCTTCAAAATTCGTAAAAATAAAACTTATCTCAAGTCCTCTTCAAAAGATAAATATGCACATAAGTTCTTCTCACAAAAAATAAGTTTATTCAAAGCTTCAAGTAGATTAGAATAAATTCTCTTATTGCTGGTGCCACAACAATACAAGTGTTACAACAGCAGGTGTTACAACAATTTTTTTTTCCATTTTTTACTCGTTATTATTCTTTTCACTGCTTCCCCAAGGTTGAAAAATCCCCTCTTTGTTATTAATGTTTTCATCACTAAGAGGTCATTATATTACTCGTGAGCTCTAGAGCTAAAAAACTTATTCTTATAAAAAGAAGATTTAGGTTTGCCTCCTTGTTTTTGGGAGCCATAGGAAAGTTTTAGCAATGATGACAATGAAGCGGAATGAGGCTAAATATTAGTGTGGATGCATACAATATGCTAGTTATGTGCTAAATCACATTCTCCCCAAAATCCCCACTTTCACCTTTGATGCGACGAATTTTTGTGTGTTACTTTTGCAAATATTTTTCAATATTACAAAATACACACATCAGTTAGAATAGTGAATATGCAATGTAAACCCAACAAAAATAACTTTAATAATAATAATTTTATCTTTTAAGAATCTTTAAACTGTCAAATCCTTTAATAATAAGGCAAGTATACATATCGCTCAAGTATTAAAGAGCTCTAATGGAGTCCTTGATATCGATCCCACAGGAAAATTGGATATACTTATAGAAAAATTCTTATGACTATAATGCAAAACACAATTCAAACTAAAAAATTGAAGTACAAAATTTTAATCTAAAATAATTAAGTGTATGCTAAATAAAATGCAGATAAAAGGAACTATTTTAATTAAACTAATTGCTAAACTTTCAAAAGCAAACTTATGAAATCTAAACAAAGTTTCTATGATGAAGAGTTCAAATTTAACAAAGCATCATTCCCCTTTATAATGAGTATTTGAATTGTAAAGAAATTAAAATCATTTAAAAATATATTAATTTTTTTTTGTGTCAAATAGGAGCAAATCTATTATTTACCCTCTTTCAAGTGCATAAAGAATATTGACTAATCCAGAGTTTGGTCCCTAATTTCGTGGTTAGGCTGGGAGGATACTGACTGCCACTTCAGAGATCCCACTACTCCCTCACCTAAGGGCTAACAATCTCGTCTCGCATTACTTTCCAATCAACTGGACCAAATTAGGGATTTTAATCTATCACCTTAAAATCTCTAATTATGC
>NW_018165440.1:180785-184447 GCF_001263595.1 Phalaenopsis equestris | reverse complement strand
AGACACAACTTATCTCACAATCATTCCCAACCAAATCCCTAGAAGTTCTCTTCAAACACTTTTCCTCTTTACAAGCACTCTAAATTCTCTCTTAGAAGTTTAATGAAGTAGAAATCTCTCACCTTCCCTCTCCTCTTACAACCCTAGAAGAAAATCTCCAAGCCATTGACGTTCTCTCTCACACACACCTCAATTGCCTCTTTTGAACCCCCTGCACGCCACACTCATGCCCTAGACTTCCTCTCTTTTTTTAAAGACTGCCTCCCTCCAAAAAGAATTCAAATTTCCCTCCAAAAATTTATCCAAAAGTCAACCGTGTTGAATTCCAAAAGATATGTTTATTGATCCAAGTGACATATCCCTTAAAAAAAACCTTCCAAAGTGTCTATAAGCATTGAATCACTCCATGAGGCGTTTAGAACAAGTGGTCCCATCAAAATTTGTGCAAAATTTGTCTCAAACCACCTTAGTTCATAAAAAGTCGTCTCTGGAGCCTCAGACACTGGTTCTGGCCTTGGAAAAGATTGTTCCTAATCTTTTAACTTATGTGTTTCCAAACTCAGGTGTTACCTTATCCTATAAAGTATACACCACTAATAGTTCAATGAAAAGATCATCCATAAGCCCCTCTAATAGCTAATTTATTGAACCACCATAGGAAGTAATGAATTGAGATGGACCATCCTATGTACAAACTAAATATGTCTCCTGTATGTCTTTAAGTTTGATTGAGAACTAAGGTGCAGAGGAATATGTTAATCCTTCTACCATTAGAAGACATACTAAATTCTAGTCATCAATGAGAATACTGAGGATTCACCTCCATCATATCATATAATCCCAATTAAATCAAATCACTCACAAATCTAAATACAAACTCACAAATTCAAACAATCCATACCACAACAAACAACAATCACAAACAAAAACATAAACTTGGGTTGCCTCTCAATAAGCACTTAGTTTAATATCCTTGCTTGACAAATCCAGATATTTACTTGGGTTGACCCAACATTAAAAATCTCATTTACCAATTGTTTTTCTCCTCCTAAGTAGTGTTTATTTATATACCCCTTGAAATACCCTACCATTTTTATGATCTTTAATATCAATTGCACCAAAATGATAAAAGTTCACCATAGTAAATGGTCCTGACCATCTGAACTTAAGTTTTTTGAGAAATAATTTCAATTGTGTATTATATAGTAAAACCTCCTATCCATGTTCAAAATCTTTCCTAAGAATCTTTTGAGCATGCCACCTCTTCATTTCTCTTTATAAATTTTAGCATTTTCATAAGATTCTTGGCTAAGTTCATTAAGTTCATTTTAGTGCATTAATCTCTTCTCACCAGCGTCCTCTATATTGTGGTTGAATTCCTTAACAGCCCAATAAGCTTTATGTTCTAACTCCACTGATAAGTGACAAGCTTTGCCAAATACGTGCCTATATGCATACATTCCTATATGTGTTTTATAAGTAGTCCTATAAGCCCATAATGCATCTTCCTTCTCTCAGAATACAAATTAACACTCAAATTAAAATAAAATAAAGTAAAGGTGGCCGGTGCCGGCGGTTGTAAATTTTGGTGGTTGGTTGTTGGCCTCCTTTTTTGGAAAATCTAAGTCTTTTCTTATAAAAATCCAAGGGGTGCATTGGTATCTCTTCACAAAGGTGTATCCATTCAATGAATCTTCTAGAAGTTGCTCCTTAAAAGTCAATTGAATGAATTTTTGTGTCCATGGGCTATTTCCCATGTTTTTATCAAGGGTTGCTTCAAACACCTCTTCAAAATTCCACTCCAATTAATATTTCTTCAAGTAACTAACTTTGGCACTTAAGCGTGAGGTGCGTGACACTTAGGCACAGATGCTCTGGTGCTTAGGCGCCCCTATTCATTTTTGCTCCAAATTTGACCCTTTTTCACTCCTTGTAGCATTTTCCATTCATTTGATTGCATCTATAAGGAAAACACACAAATACCTTTCATTCAAGCTCAATATTAAGCAGTTCTATTAACTCTAAAATGTCCAACAAATTTAGAATCATGAGATTTTTTTAATAGTTTTTAGGGTTTCTTTTATAGATACACATCTCCTAATCATTGGATCCTTACATTTTTTAAAAAGGTATGGGTCTTCCCAGAAGTAATATATGCGTCATGTAAAAATTTCTTTCGTTGATGGTATGTTATGTCATAAGTCATAATATCACTAACAATAAAATTTGCTAAGTCAGCATACCACGAAATATGTCATTCCATAATAGCAAACAATTTCTCATTAGGAAAATTCTCCTTAATCTCATTTTCAAAATCACATAGACTCCTATGATCTAGTTTTCATAAATGGTTAGCTATTTTATTATCAGTCCCCTTCCTATTCACCACTTCAATATCAAATTCTTGCATCAAAAGGGACCATCAAATCAATCTCGATTTAACATCTTTTTTTGACATTAGATATCTAATAGCAGAAAGGTCAGAATGAAAAGTAATTTTATTCCAATTAAATAATATCTAAATTTATCAAAAGCATATACTATAGCCATTATCTCTTTCTCAGTAGCGGTGTAATTAATTTGAGCTTCATTAAGGGTTTTACTGGCATAGAATATAATTTTAAATATTTTATCTTATTATTTTCCTAATACTTCCTCGATAGCATAGTCACTTACATCACACATTAGCTTAAACGGTTTCCCCCAATCAAGTGAAATAATAATAGGCGTAGTGATTAATTTCACTTTCAGAGTATTAAAGGCATTTAGGAATTCATGGTCAAAATTAAATTGTGTTTCTTTTTCTTGAAGATGACATAATGGTTTGGCGATTTTATAAAAATCCTTAATGTATTGATCCCGACTTTCTATATATAGAGAAGTAAAATGCGATATATGAGATTATATTTATAATATTTCAATATGGGATACTAAGCAAGTATACGTATCGTTATCAAGTACTACAAAACTTTTTGATTAAGTCCTGAATATCAAATCCACATGAAGGATTAGTTTTAGATAACAAAATACTTAGCAATATATATGCTTACTCATACTTAAGATGCTATAATAGGAATAAAAATTAAATTCTTTTTATAATTTTTTATAATTGAAAATAAAGTAAGCAACTAATTAACTTAATTAAAATACTTGCAAGATGAAGGCAATATAAGTAAAATATCTTTTTCCTTATCATGAATTAGTGACAAACATAGAAATTCAGTTGTGGAAATATGTTAAATGTGTTGTGCCAAATAGGAGCAATAATATTTTTTACCTTTACTAGAGATGCTATAAAGAACATTAGTTAATCTATAGTTTGAATAATCTTGAAGACTAGCTAGGCAGGGAAGATACTAGCTCTCACTCTAGAGTTCCCTCTTCTCCCTCCACATGGGGGCTAACATCTCGTATCAAAACCTAAAATTATAAATCAAATTGGGGACTTTAGCCTGTCACTCTAAAGTCATCTACTTTTACACCCTTAAAAATATATTTTTCTATTTATTTGCACTCAACCCCATGATATTTTCCTATTTATTTGCATTCAACCCCATGAACTACATTCTCATTCATGAAATTAATATGTAAATCCAATCATTTTTTGACTAAGATAACACCATCTCAAATCTTACATGTTCTCACACCAGGTTTTAACATCT